>NC_057724.1:4376475-4438060 GCF_004010195.1 Chiloscyllium plagiosum
GGACTATAACCTGGTGTTGTGTAATTTTTAACTAAGCACAGAACAAGCAGACACACCCGAAACAAACACTTAGAAACCACAGGACAGGTCAACACAGCTGGACCCAAGTCAATGTTGTTCGAGCTGTGGATCTTTCATTAGTAAAGTGAGAATTTGATGAGTGGTCTCTCCATGTATTGTGCCTAACTTTCTCTACCCGACTGCCTTTCTCCTGGCCAGAACAGGTTCATGGCAGCAGTTCTGACTCAAGGTGAATCACGCGTGGGCCAAATTAAGGTTTGTTGTAAAATTTCAGGTAATTAATTTAGCACAGGTGATGACTTCCACAAGCCCAGACAACGCTGTGTAGTACCGAATTACCGGCTGCCAGTTAACTTACTTTCCCACCAGACCACCTCCTCAGGCCCAGACCTGGCAGCTTAAAAGTCAGTTAAAAATTTAGGAGCCAAATGCCCACCTCCCCAGGCCAGAGTCGCTACTCACGTTCCAAATTGCAGCAGCAGCCGGCTGCCAATTAGTTAAATTTGAAAATTAATTTAGTCACTTACCAGACTACCTCCTCAGGCCAAGTTTTGGCAGCAAATTAGGAGTCAAGTGCCCACCTCCCCAGGCCAGGGTCATTACTCAATTTCAGAATTACAGGAGGTGAAGCCAATTCACCGCAGATCAGAATTGTGGCCACCCTCTGCAGGTGTCCAGCCCTTTTCTGGTCTGTCCCGCTGGGCAGGGCTGGCCGCCAGGTACCAGTCAGCTTAAATTTAAAATGTAAGAATCGCTTACCCTGTTGAGAGAGAAAAAAAGGGCCTGCCGACTAATGCCAAATTGTCGGACAAATTTGCCCTGTAGATTAGAGATCACGAAACACAGCTCGAAGTGAAATTGACAAACAGTTTATTGCAAGCGATATCGCTGGAGGAGAAAACAGACCAGCTGAGACAGAACTAACAGTCTGCACAGAGAATTTGATTTCTCCTCCCAGAGCTGAGGATTAGACCGCTAATTGGAAAACAGTTTATCGGATGAAATTCCTGTTCCTTCACACAATGCAACATCCTGATAGTATCATGGTTCCATTCATCTTCCCAGGTCGGTGTTAAAGTCTTTTCTGAAGTGGTGAGGTGCTTCCATTGTCCTGTGGTGCCTGTCTGTCTGTCCTGCTCTTTGTGTGGCTTTGTTGTTGCTGGGTTGTGAAAGTGTCCTCAGGGCTTTGAGATCATGTTGCAGTTGTATAAGACTCTGGTGCGGCCGCATCTGGAATATTGTGTGCAGTTTTGGTCGCCATACTATAGGAAGGATGTGGAGGCACTGGAATGGGTGCAGAGGAGGTTTACCAGGATGTTGCCTGGTATGGAAGGAAGATCGTATGAGGAAAGGATGATTAGGGGTTTAGATAGGGTTGACCCTGAGAACCTTTTTCCATGTATGGAGTCAGCTATTAAGAGAGGGCATAGCTTTAAATTAAGGGGTGGTAGGTATAGGACAGATGTTAGGGGTAGGGTCTTTACTCAGTGAGTCGTGAGTTCATGGAATGCCCTCCCAGTAGCAGTGGTGGACTCTCCCTCTTTATGGGCATTTAAGCGGGCATTGGATAGGTATATGGAGGATAGTGGGCTAGTGTAGGTTAGGTGGGCTTGGATCGGCGCAACATCGAGGGCCAAAGGGCCTGCACTGCGCTGTATTTTTCTATGTTCTATGTTCTGTCTCTATCATGTCCATGGGAGCTTGAAAGCGTATTCCATTGTGAGCGTGCCATCTGACCCAGTTTGTGAGCTGCTCGAGAATTCTGGGTGTCCTGGTACAATTTGGCCAATTTTGCTTTTGTGGGCCTATTGTAGGTTAGCAAATCTTTTCCCACAATCCCCCATTGGGATGGTTCTGAAACGAGGCCTAAACTGTTTCCATCCACCGTATCCTCCTCCACCGAGCTCAGTTTGTTCTTAGTTTGAACAACTTCTCCTTGAAGACATCTCATTTTCTCCAAGTATGGTGTTGGGTACCTTCATGGCCCCAGCTAAACCTGTTTCTTTGTGGGGCATTTGGAGTATTCCTGTTCCAGTCCTACACAGACCACTACCCACAATTCTATTTGATATTTTGTTGTAATCAGTCCTGCTTTCATCAGGAATTTAGAAAAAATAATCCAGTTTTACTTTTTATTTCCATTCTTCTCTCACATTCACCTGGTCCACTTGACTTTTCTTTCCCTTCCTTGACTTCACCATTTCCATTTCTGAGGATAGGCTGTTCACCTATATCCACTACTAACTCTCTGACCCCCACAGTTACACCTGCTCACTCCCTACTTCCTACAAGGATTCCAGTTCCTGGAGTGGATTCCAGTTCCTGGAGTGTCAGAGGCTGAGGGAATTCTGGGTGTCGGAGGCTTATAGAGGTTTATAAAGTCATAAGGACCATGGATAGGGTGAACAGCCAAGATCTTTTACCCAAGATGTGGGAGTCCAAACCAAAAGGACACAGATTTACAATGAGAGGGAAAAATTTACAAAGGACTTAAGGGGTAACTTTTTCATGCAAAGGGTGGTGCGTCTATGAAACAAGCAGCCAAAAAATGGAGTCACAGGGGACAGGGCAGTGAAGAAGTCAGGGCATTGAGTATAGAAGTTGAGAAGTTATGTTGCCGTTGTATGGGGTGTGGGTGAGACCGCACTTGAAGTATTGTGTTCAGTTTTGGTCACTTTGCTATAGGAAGAATGTTATTAAACTGGAAAGAGTGCAGAAGAAATTTACAAGGATGTTGCCAGGACTCAACAGTCTGAGCGATAGGGAGAGGTTGGACAAGCTAGGACTTTTTTATTTAGAGTGTAGGAGACTGAGGGAGGATCTTATAGAGGTGTATAAGATCATGAGAGACATGGATAGGGTGAATGCACTCAGTCTTTTTCCCAGGGTTGGGGAATCAAGGACTAGAGGGTGTCAGTTAAAAGTTAGAGGAGAAAGAATAAAAGGGACTCTGAGGGGCAACTTTTTTACACAGTGTGGCATGTATATGGAATGAGCTGCCAGCAGACGTGATTGAGGCGGGTACATTATAAACATTTAAAAGGCATTTGGACAAATAAATGGAAAGGAAAAGATTAGAAGGATCTGGGCCAAATGCTGGGAAATGGTGTTCGTATGGATGGACATTTTGGTCACCATGAACCAGGTTAGACTGAAGGGTCTATCTCTGTGCTGTAGGATTCTATAACTAAGTGGTGGAGGCTGATACAATCACAAAATTTAAAAGGCACCTGGATTGGTGTCTGAATAGGAAGAGTTTAGAGGAATATGGTTCAAATGCTGGCAAATGGAACTAAGTCAGGTTATGGGATGCTTGGTCAGCCTGAACGAGTTGGACTGAAGAGTCTGTATCTGCATTGTGTAACACTCAGACTCTATGACATTCTATTCTTTGACGCCATCTCGTCAGTTCTGATGCCATCTGATGACATCGGGGTGGCTCTTTCTCCCCAACTGCAGATCCCCACCCCAGGAGCTGGCAGGGCTCTCACCCATGTCTGACCCATTTTCCACAATTCTGCCTTCCGCCTTGCCAGAACAAGTGCTCTGTTTGTCCTTACTTTCGATGCCATCATTCCTTGCATTGGAAGGATCATTCTCCATCATTTCCTCTCTGCCAGCAGGATGCCACTACCAAATATACCTTCCCTTTCACCATCAGCATTTCTCAGGACCTTTGTTGCACTCTTTGTCCACTCGTCGGTCACTCCTAACAACTCCTCACCTGTCCGTGGCCCCTTCCCATATAATCATAGAAAGTCTAACACTTGTCCTTTTACTTTCTCCCTCCTCACTGTCCAAACGCCCAAACACATCTTTCAGGTGAATCAACACTTTAATTATATTTCTTTCAATGTGATCTACTGCATTTGCTCCTCACAATTCAATCTCCTTTATACCAGTAAGGCCAAACGAAAGCTGCTTTACCGAACACTTCTGCTCTGTCCAATCCTTCAGCTGCGTACCATTTCAACAAACCACCATACTCGGGTATTATGTTTAAATCCTAGGCTTGCAGCAGTGTTCAAACAAAGCTTAATGCAAGTTGGAGGGAAAACCACATCAAATTTTGCTTAGGCATTTACAGCCTTTACGATTCACCGCTGAGTTTGACAACTTCAGAGTGTGAATTCAGTCCTCCATTTGATTATAATCCCATTCCCGCCCCACCTCTTGTTCATGTCTCACTGGCTTTGCTTTCAATAAATCATCACTTTTTCTCCCTTTCACATTTATCTATTATATACCTCTGTTTCTCCATTGCCAACATTTGCTCTATATAGTTTGCTTCTGGCATTCTCACAATCTGTTCCCCTCACATTGCAACCCCCTCCACTCGTAACAGTATAAAGAAAACCTCCATTCTTCAGCCCCTCTGGGTTCTCAAGGAGAGTCATACTGGACTTCAAACCTTAACTCTGTTTTCTCTCCGCAAGTGTTGCCAGACCAATTGAATTTCTCCAGCATTCTCTCTTTTTGATCTATCTCCTAAAATGATTAATTTATTGGAGTTTTTCGAGGAAGTCTGAAATACATTGGATAGATGGGAATCAGTAGATTTGGTGTTTGCGAAGGTTTGACAAGATACCTCACAAAAAGTTAAGTCATAAGGTAAGAGCCCATGGTGTTGGAGGTAGTATATTGGCATGGCTACAGAATTGGCTCATGGGCAAGAAATAGTGAGTGGGGATCAGGGGTTCTTTTTCAGGTTGGTGATCCATGACCAGTGAGGTGTTACAGGAATCAGTGCTGGGATCGTGACTGTTTACAATACATATTAATGACTTGGAGGAAGGAGGTGACTATACCATAGCCCAATTTTCAGGTGACACAAAATAGGTGGAAAGGCACGTTGGGAAGGACATAGAGAGAGATATTGAACGTTTAAGTAAAATGGCAAAAGGAGAATGTGGGAAAATGTAAATTTGTTCATCTTGGAAGGAAGAATGAAAGCATAGAATATTACTTAAATGGACAAAAACTGCAAAAAGCCATGAGACAAAGAAACACAGTAAGCCAGCACACAGATAGTAGGGAATCCGCAGGACTAATGGAGTGTTGGCTCTTATTTCAATGCGGTTGGAGTATAATAGTAGGGAAGTCTTACTGCAATTGTACAAGGGGCTGGTGAGCACTTCTTTGGAATACAGAGAGCAATCTTGGTCCCCTCACTTAAGGAAAGGTATCATTTCATTGGAGGCAGTTAAGAAAGTGTTCACTAGGATGGTTCCTGGTATGGAGGGACTGTTGTATGAGCAAAGGCTAAATGAGTCGGGACTCTACTTACTGGGGTTTATATGAACGAAAGGTGATTTTATTGAAACATACAGGATACTTCAGGGACTTAACAGGTAAATGCTGAGAGGATGTTTCCCCACATGGGAGTGTTGAGGATCAGAAGGCTTAGCCTCAGGTTAAAAGGGTTCTAAGTTAAAACTGGGATGCAGACTAATTTCTCTCCTCAGAGTATTTTGAGTTTTTGCAATTCCTTGCCACAGAGATTGGTGGGGGCAGAATCCTTGTGTATATTTAAGGCTGAGATTGATTCTTAATTCGAGAAATCAAAGGTTATGGGGAAGCGGACGTGAGGAATGCTGGATTAGCTGGGATCCTATTTAATGATGGAGACATTGGAGGGCTGAGTGGCCTACTCCTGTTCCTATTTCTTATGGTCTATGAAATGTTTAATGGATCTGACAGGGCAGAATCTAAATCACCCATTGTCTTTTGATGATGAACATGCGAATGAAACTCTTTAAAATTTTAAAGAACTTTAGTCACATGTTCTGAACTTTTGAGTGTGATGCCACTGACAAAGAAAGCAACTGATTCCAGGCAAGGAACTCCACTTGCTTCAAAACTCACCAGCTTCTGAGGGTCCTTGAATTCACATTAAAGCAAACGTATCCTTTGTTTATTAACAACTCCATGAAGAGCAGTCTCAGCAATTGCCTTGTCCCTAACTTGAAGAAACTCATCAAATTCCTCACCCCAGCCTTTTGGACTCTGGTCCACACGTGAACTAATCATTATGAAACAGTATTTCCGACCAGCTGTTCACCATAAGCAAGATATTAAACATAGCCAACCAGCAAAACTCGCAACATCATTAGATGTGACTCTGCAATAGGACAACACTTGCTTTTTTTCCCCAGCTCCCTCAGAGCCAGCTCTCAGAGTGAACAGAAGCCCTCTTGTTTATTTTTTCTTTTCTGCGGTAGTGCGTATTTTCCCCCGCACCCATGTTGTGTGTGTGCAGGTGTGAGACACAGTGAAAGACACAAGGTGCACAAATCTTTATTTAGTTTCCACCACCAGGAAGAAAAGAAACATCGAAGTGGCCAGTGATAAGCAGTGCCCTTCACATCAAAGGGCAATGCTGTGTGGTCAAACAGTGAAAAATAACCTGCTGCTCCATTGCATGGCTCAACACAAGTACAGCGTGGTGACATGAGCAGCCACTGCTAGCAGAAACAGCCTACAGCCTACTGCAGCTGGTATTCCCAGGCAGTCTCCCAGCCATATACTAACCAGGCCTGAGTCTGCTTAGCATTTGAGATCAGGCCTTTTTAAGACTAGCATAGCCATCGGTGCTGTGCCTCCACCCCACACACTTGCTATATGATCCTAAGTGTGTAAAGAATTATATTGAGAGCCAATCAGGGATTGTCAGTTGATCTTACATCAACACACTTGCCTGTACTGAGCGTTACATGTACTAATCCACAGGGCCCTGTACTTTGTGGACAGAAAGAACATGCATACACACTTAGGCTTGTTCCAACTCGACAAAATAAGCGACAGGAATTCCATAGTTTCTTTCTCAGAGCTTTGCCCTAAGCAATTTGAGTCAACCTGCTTGCGTTAAAAGCACAACCAGATTCTGGCAGCTAGCTGTCAGTCATAATTACCAGGTGCATTCTCATGTGTGGGAACATGTAATAACTGAACCATAGCTAGCACAGCAGCTGAGGTAAGGTTGAAGTGTAAATTTCAATGCTGTGTGAGTAATTTAAGGAGTATTAGTCTCCTTAGAAACAATTCAAACCTTCCTCATTCTATAAACAAACCTTGTGAATAAAACATTGAGTGTGCCCGGCATCTTGGGAGGCGATGGCCTAGTTTTATTATCACTGGATTGTTAATCCAGAGACCCAGGAATGTTCTGGGGGCCTGGGTTCAAATTCTACCACAAAAGATGGTGGAGTTTGAATTCAATAAATAGGAATCTGAGATTAAGTGTCTAATGATGACTACGAATCCATTGTCAATTATTAGAAAAACTCATGTAGTTCACTTCAGGGAAGGAAATCTGGCATCCTCACCTGTTCTGGCCTACATGCCACTCCAGACTCAGCAATGTGATTGACTCTTAACGGCCCCTTGGGTAATTAGGGATGGGCAATAAATGCTGGCTTAGCCAGTGATGCCCTAGCCCCATGAATGAGTGAAAAAATGAATAAGTTTGACTTGCTAACCATTGTTTATTGATGAATGTTTGTGTGCTCGTCCCCCTGCCGACAACTTCTATTCATGAGTCCTATTGGACAGAAAACAGGAGTTGCATTTCTGAGAAGGTATGATATCAGCCAATCAAACAGGATAACTGTTTTCCTCAGAAACAACAGGATTGTCACTTGATCAAGGTGTTGATGTGTTAGCAGCAATAGACTCTCCACAGGATATACATTAGGTAAGACAAGAAATAGAACATAGAATTATTCTTATATTTAACTTAAATTTAGGTTTCCATAAACCTGTGAGCATTGAGTTTGAGACATTAATCAATTGGTAGCAGTCAGCTAATAGAGGCTTAATGTGAATGGTGGTATCGGGATCAAAGAGGGATATGATCTTGGCTAATCTATCCCCCACTGCTGAGCACTTCATATACAAAAAGAAACAAAACAGGACAAGAGGCATGGAGGTGTGACAAAGCAAAGGGCTGTGAGGTTTTCATCCACAGTATTTCTAGAACCAAGTGCAGCCATACAAAGCAGAATCAAAATGGCTGCTGGATTTGGGGTCTTTATCTTCAGGGATTGGAATTTGGCAATGAGGAAGGTACACAGAGTCTTGGTTAGACCCCTTCTGGAGTACAGCTGTGGGGCACAGATTCGTCAAGATGATACCAGTGATTAAAGAGTCCAATTAAGAGGGCAGGTTACATCAGTGTGGTTTACATTCCCTTGAGTTTCAAAGACTGATGGTAATCTAATTGTGGTGTTTATAAAGAGGGGTAAATATAGAGGGACTGTTTTCACCTGGTGAGGGAATCCAGGAGCAGGGATAATATTTGAAATAATCTGAGCTGGGTTGTTAAAGTCTGATGAAACTGCTAATTCACCATCACTGGTTTGCATCTTGACTCATTGAGCACAATCAAAATTAATATCTGGTGGATGTAAACTAGGCTGTGGACTCACTATAACTCATTTTTCACAGTCACAATCCAGCTCAGTGTGTGAGGGATTTGGAACAATCTGCCTGATGCAGGAGTAACAAGAGAGTTGTTCAAAATACACCTCAATGCTGTCCTCAGAATATCATAGTACAAGATTTGGGGGACAGGGGTTTTGGAATTTAATGTTGTTTGATTATCTGCAGTCATGGTTTATATCTCCCTGAGAAGTCTTAACTTTTCCACAACATGAAATTGAATTTCTTACGAGAATGTAAAATTCCAGTACAGATATTCAGGGTCCTGAGTTTCAAGCTCAGTGTTTCACAAACATCACAAGCTGACACTGTGCCAATGACATACAACACCAGGGATTATTCTACTATTTATAACTCTACTTGTCAAAATTCTAAAACCTCTTTATAAAACTCCCCTCAAGGATAAACATGCATGTGTACATACAGACACACACACGAGATGAACTGGAGGGCCTATCTGACAGGTAAATTTGGAGCTTTGATAAATAGTTTAACGTTTGTGATGACACTGGGAATAGCAAGGCTTGATTCCAGAACACATTCTCAGTGAGGCATGACACAATGGTAAATCATAGGTTATAACTGTATCCTAGATCTCAAGAAGGAGCAGAAAATCAAGATGGGAAAAATATTGGAGATTTTGAAATCCCATTTGGAATCCTCTGCTGATGTTAGTTATGGACAAAGTTAAAAATCACATAACACCAGGTTATAGTCCAACAGGTTTAATTGGAAGCACACTAGCTTTCGGAGTTAGTGTGCTTCCAATTAAACCTGTTGGACTATAACCTGGTGTTGTGTGATTTTTAACTTTGTCCACCCCAGTCCAACACTGGCATCTCCAAATCTTAGTTATGGACAGTATGGATTTAATTTCAGACCTTAGGAAGATAGGGAGAATATCGATGAGTATGTTTTTGCACGAAGACATTGACCTGAATCCTGTGAATTTGGACATTTGCAAAATTATCACCATTTATTTTCAAGAATGCTTCCAATACATGAGCTTTGAAGTTGTCAATCATTAGCCAGAGAGTAATAATGACAGAATGGATATGTTGAGAGAGAATGCAACCATGGAGTAAGAGAGGAAATATTTACAGAAGGGCCAGCAGAACAATAAAGGATGTAGATACTGTAAGGGCCAACCACATAAGGTAGGAGGATGGCCACTATGGGGAAAAGCATGCCCTACTGTAAGAAACTGGATCATTTTGAGTACAAGCACTGGACTAGAATGAAGCAAAGTAAGTTTACAAAGATGGCTACTGAAGAGAGGTGAGATGCTGTTTCTGACAAACATTCTATTCCCTGAAAGAGGCTGGCATTGTCCTGAGTCCTAAATCAATAGCCACTGATCCTCATTTCCAACTTGTCTGACATTTGGTATCTAATCCTCCTGTACCCTAAGATCCAGTTCACTCCAGCACCTGAGGTTCAGCTCACCAACACCAACATTTAAATAGTGAGTCAACAAATGTGTCACTGGAAAAGCACAACCGGTCAGGCAGCATCCGAGGAACAGGAGAGTCGACGTTTCAGGCATAAGCTGTTCATCAGGAAGATGGGGTGAAGCAAGGGAGCTGAAAGATAAATAGGAGGGGGGTGGGACTGGGGGGAAGGTAGCTTGGAAGGCAATAGGTAAGTGAATGTAGGGGGTGGTGGTGATAGGTCGGAGGGGAAGGTGATAGGTGGGAAGGAAGATGAATGGGTAGGACAGTTAAAGAGGGTTGTGCCAAGTTGGAGGGAGGGGAGATGAGGAAACTGGTGAAATCAACATTGATCCCATGTGGTTGGAGGGTGCTGAGATAGAAAATGAGGCGTTCTTCCTCTAGCTGTTGGGTGCTTAGATTTGGCAGTGGAAGAGGTGACCCAGAAAGGTGATAACCTTGGTGTCATGTTTGATACGAAGGTGAGCTTTAACCATGCATCCATGCCCATCACTCAGACCACCCAGTGTCACCTCTGACTCCACCTCTGCCTCAGCTCATCTGCTTCCTCAGTCATGCCTTTGTTCAGTCCAAATCTTGATCATTCCTAAACTCTCCCAGTGGCTAATCTTGCGCCACCCTCTACAAACGTGACTTCATTTTACTCACAGCAAGCTCCATTCACTGAGCTGCATTGGCTTCCATTTAAGCAGTAGGTTAATATTAAAATTCGCAATCTTGTTTTCCGACCCCTCTGTGGCCTCACATCTCCCTAGCTTCATAACCAGCTCTAGCTGTGCACCACTCCAGGATGTCTGCACTTATCTTGTTCTGACTCTTTCTTCATTTCTCTGTGCTAACGGTAGACTCGTGGAGCAGAACGATGACCTCATAAAATCTAAGAAAAAGGTCACACTACACAACAGCTTAGATTCTGAAGACTTAACTTCGAGAATCTCAAGATAAAGCCGTGTGCAATCTGGAATCAAGGCCCATCAATGACTAGGGGCTAGACGCCAGTATGGACTGGATTGGAAAGACTGTTGTGCTGAATTTTTTATTTTTTAATTTTTCTGATTTATTCCTATGATCTGTGTTGCTGCACCTTTAATTTCTTTACTTTTCTAATTTTTTCCCTAAGCATTTGTACTTGAGCATCCGTACCTCTTTGTACCTAAAATGGAGCCGTAAGTGGCAACTTGTAAACTTTTCACTGTATTCATTTGAGAATGTGAAAATAAATCTAATTGTAATTCTAATTCTAACGAAATGCACTACTGACAACTGAAGGTTCGCTATAGGCTAATTCTTCCTGACTCTTCACATCCTTAAGTCCTGATCATCCATCACTTTCTAACCACATTCTGTACTTTTTTAGTTAATACATTTGCCATTTCAGTACGGGACACTGTCTGAAGTCTTCAAAAGCCAGGCACCTGAATCAGTGATAAGTGTGAGAGAAATGGCAATGCAGATGACGTTGTAACAAATAGTTTCAGATAAATGGTTGAACACTGAACAGAGACCTGGATGTTTTTCAACAGCGATGTGATGAAAATGGTGCATCAAACAGGACAATGTGAAACTCTTTAGTTAAGGAATATAGCTAATTAGATACTACAGGAGAGAACTTTGTGTTGATGAAGCCAAAGTTAAAGTAATTTGAAGATGCTGAATAAAAATTCTATGTGCAATAACATTACAAGATCTTATGGACTGTATTGAATGGTACCAACAGCTTAGGAAGAAACAGTTTGTTGAAAATCATGTGGATGGCCCTGTTATCATTGCTGAGGACCATGATCTCTAGCTGTTAAGAGGAGACAAAAAAGTTTGGACGGGAAACAGTTTTTCAAAATGATCCATTCTGAGAAGTCTTCTTCAGACAAAGAATACTGGGAGACAGTGTTTCCTTGCAACATGGTATGGGGGAGGTGATGGCCTAATGGCAATATCGCTGGATTGTTAATCCAGAGACCCAAGTCATGTTCTGGGGACCTGGGTTTGAATCCCACCAAGGCAAATGGTGGAATTTGAATTCAACAAAAATCTGGAATTAAGAGTCTAATGATGACCATGAGTCGATTGTTGGAAAAGTCCACCTGGTTCACTAATGTCCTTCAAGGAAGAAAATTGCCGTCCTTACCTGGTCTGGCCTACATGTGACTCCAGACTCACAGTCATGTGGTTGACTCTTAACTGCTCTCTGGACAATTAGGGATGAGCAATAAATGCTGGCCTGGCCAGCAACGTCCTCATCCCATCAATGAATAAAAAAAACGGTTAACTCAACAAAAGAGAGAAAGGCAGCAAATAGAGCTGACAAGAAATGATATTCCCCAACTGCACTGCTAAGATCCTACCTCATGCAAAAGCAAATTTACTGAATCCAACCTATTGTTGATTAAACCCTCAACAAGGTACGATTCTAAATCATTACCACAACTTAATCAGCTTTACCAACTACTGAAAATAAAACAATTAACTGTGGATGCTGGAACTCTCTAACAAAAACTGAAATTGCGGTAGAAGCTAACCAAGTCTGGCAGCAGCTATGGAGTGAGAAACAGGAATAATGTTTGGAGTTCAGTTCTGAAGAGGGGCACTGGACCTTAAACATTCCCTCTCTTTACAAAAGCTGCCAGAACTGCTGAGTTTCTCCTGCAATTTCTGATTTTGTTACCAACTATGAGCTTGGTTCTAAAATAACTCCCAGGAATTTGTAGACACCAAAGATACCTCAGAATAAAACATAACCGCTTTGATTTATTAGAGCAAAAACATCCCAGATGACCTAAGCTATCTCAGTACAGAAAATTTTTCATTTTAGAATTCTAGAGAATGTTATCTGGATCTTTAAGGCATTAAATGTAATTTTGCAGCCTTTAAGATGATTACTAACTAATATTTTGTTCTAAGAATCAATCCTGGAATCCATTATAGTAATGGTTACAGTATGTCAGAGGAAAGACTAAATGAGATAGTTGACACGTCTCGAGATAATAGAGAGGCTTTATACAAACACTTAGAAAGATATGTAAAGTTACAGTTCTGTTTGGAAGTGTAACAAATCCATCTAAAAAGAATTAGGGTAAACAAATTATCATCATATGGAAACAACACTTTGATTTGATTGCTTTATTGTTGTCACATGTACCGAGGTACAGTGAAAAGAGTTGGTTTGAGTGCAATACAGGCAGATTGTACCATTCAAAGTGCATCAGGGTAGCAGAATGGAGTGCAGAATACAGTGTTACAGATATGGAGAAGGTGCAAATAAAGATCAACTTCAATATTTGAGAGGTTTGATCAAAAGTCTGATAATAATGAGGAAGAAGAGTGCAGTGCAGATGCTAGCACTGCTACCTCACAGCGCCAGGGACCCGGGTTCAATTCCTGCCGTGAGCAACTGTCAGTGTGGAGTTTGCACGTTCTCCCTGTGGCCACGTGGGTTTCCTCCCGGTGCTCTGGTTTCCTCCCACAGTGCAAAGATGTGCAGGTTAGGTGAATCGACCATGCTAAATTGCCCATAGTGTTAGGTGCATTAGTCAGGGGTAAAAAAAAACGTAGGGGAATGGGTCTGGTGGGTTGCTCTTTGGAGGGTCGGTGTGGATTTGTTGGGCCGAAGGGCCTGTTTCCACACTGTAGGGAATCTAATCTAAAAAAAGATGTTCTTCATTCTATTTGTACATGCATTCAAACTTTTATATCTTCTGCCTGATGGAAGAGAATATAACCCGGTTGGGCCGAGTTTTTGATGATGTTGGTTGCTTTAGGCAATGAGAAGTATAGACAGAGTCAATGGATGGAAGGCTGGTTTGTGTGATGGACTGGGAAAAACAATTGCCAAACAATGCTGTGATGCATCCAGATAGGACGCTTTTTACTTAGAATCCCAACATAAATTCATTGCTTTTTTCTGTTGAAGAGGAGCTATCTTTTGGGAGAACTCGACTTGGCCATTATGACCAAGGTTGTTGAACTGTTATGAGCAGTCATCGACAAAATGGATTTAAGTAAAAATTCTTGGAAAACAGCAATTTTTAACATGTCTTTTTCAGTTCTTTCTGTATGCCTATTTGTGGGTTGTCAGCCAGTGCAATGTTGTATAATTGTTTATGACTTTGCTCCTAGCAAATTCTACAACAGTTATTTTATTAAATTAGTGATTTACTTCATTTGTGGTATTAATTCTAATGCGAGAAATTCCTCTTGAACCTGATGATTTCCTGGACAGCAGAAATCAGCTCCAGTCCCTCCATTCACTCTCCGTAACTGGTAAACCGTGTATATCGGTCGTGGATTGTATGCTTTTTCTATTTACTTCCCTTAGACATTATATTTCAACTGTCGTTTCTTAATAGTCTACTGAATAAATTATCCTAAATTTTATGAATTTAACCCCCTTTTGTTAATCTGTGACTCCCAACCTTTAAATTGTGCAGTCATCACTGATTTCTGGAATCCATCAAATGCTTGAATATAGAAACAGGAGTAGGCCATTCAGCTGCATTATTCAATGAGATCATGACTAATTTGTGGCATAATTCCACATACTTGTTTTTGGCTCATATCTCTTAATACCTTTGCTTAACAAAAATGGATCCATCTTAGACTGAAAGTTAACAACTGGTTCAGCGTCCATTGTTGTTTGTGGAAGAGAATTCCAAGCATCTACGAGTGGCACGGTGCCTCAGTGTTTAACACTGGTGCCCCACAGCACCAGGGATCCGGGTTTAATTCCAGCCTGGGGTTACTGCATGGAGTTTGCACGTTCTCTCAGTGTCTGCGTGGGTTTCCGTCGGGTGTTCTAGTTTCATCCCACAGTCCAAAGATTTGAAGGTTAGGCGGATTGGTAATGTTAAATTGCGCACTGATAGGCAGGCTAGGTGGTTTAGCCATGGGAAATCTGGGGTTACGAGGATAGGGGTCTGGGTCTGGGCAGGATGCACTTCAGAGGATCAGTGCAGACTTGATAGGCCAAATGGCGTCTTTCCACACTGTAGGTGATTCTACCAATTTTTGTGTGTCGAAACACAACATCTCTCCTGAATAGACTGGCCCAACTTCTCAGACCATGTCCCTAACTGTAGAGTCCCAACTAGTCTACCTTTATCTGTCCAGTCTTTTCATAGAATCCTGGTATTGTCTTGAAGACTTCAATGAGAGCACCCCTTAACTTTCTAAATTCTAGAGAAAAAAGGTCTTATTTGTCTCCTCAAAACTGAAGCCTTGAAGCCCAGGTAACATTATTCTAAACCTATGTTGAATTCTTTCAAAGGCTAATATATCCTTCTTAAGCTATGGTACCCATTGCCCATCAAACTTTCTCATTGTCTGAGTAAATGTCTTCAATATCGGTGAGATGTAATATAGAAGGCTGTAGGATGGTTAAAGAGAATTGATAGAATTAACATTATAATGAGTTAAAGCAGCAGTCACCATCATTCCAATTCTTCATTTGGGGCGGCACGGTGGCTCAGTGGTTAGCACTGCTGCCTCACAGCACCAGAGACCCAGGCTCGATTCCAGCCTCAGCGGCTGTGTGGAGTTTGCACATTCTCTCCATGTTTCTGTGGGTTTCCTACGGGTGCTCCAGTTTCCTCCCACAGTCCAAAGATATGCAGGTTAGGTGGATTGGCCATGCAAAATTGCCCATAGTGTTAGGTACATTAGTCAGAGGGAAATGGATCTGGGTGGGTTTCTCTTCGGAGGGTTGGTGTGGACTTGTTGAGCCAAAGGGCATTTTTCAGCACTGTAGGGAATCTAGTCTAATCTAATCTAATTGATATCACTCTGCAGAGTGATGTGTCACAATCTGGACTTGGATATACAATGAATCAAAATGGACAAAGTTAACAGAGATTCACACAGATGGGGGAGTATTCCTTGTGAGCATCTCCACTTACAATTAATTTAGAGCTTGTATCCACAAATGGAACATGATGAATATTGAGGAAGATCACCAACCATTGGAATAAAAATTACTGTATAAGGTGTACTCTCTTAAGGGCAAGGTGCACCTACCATAACGACCTGGTTCAGAAGCAACCATGTGTAATCATCTAGCAAGTCAGCGTTATCTTAAAATATCCTCCTTTAACTATTAGAATAAATTAGTGATTCAAAACAAATTCATACTCGACAGCATAGAGCTTGGGAGAAAGTGAGGACTGCAGATGCTGGAGATTAGGGTCGAAGAGTGTGGTGTTGGAAAAGCACAGCAGGTCAGACAGCATCCGAGGAGCAGGAGAATCGACGTTTTGGCATATGCCCTTCGGGAATAATGGGGATGGTGGGGAGTTAGAGGGTTGGGTCTGGGATAAGGTGGGTTGAGGGGAGATGAAGAAACTGGTGAAATCGACATTGATTCCTTGTGGGTGGAGGGTGACAAGGCGGAAGATGAAGCATTCTTCCTCCAGTCATCAGGTGGTTAGGATTTTGTGGAGAAGGTGGCCCAGGACTTTCATGTCCTTGGCGGAGTGGGAGGGGGAGTTGAAGTGGTCGGCCATAGGTCAGTGGAGTTGTTTTGTGCTTGTGCCTCAGAGATGTTCTCTGAAATGTTCCGCAAGTTGGCGTCACCTACAATCAGACCCCACCACCATGCCCACCCCAATCAGCATTCCGCAGAGACCATTCCCTCCACGACTCCCTTGTTAGGTCCACATCCTCTACCAACCCATCCTCCCCTCCTGGCATCTTCCCTTGCCACTCAGGAGGTGTAAAACCTGCGCCCACACCTCCCTCCTCACCTCCATCCAAAGCCCCAGAGGATCCTTCCACATCCTGCAGAGCTTTTCCTGCACATCCAAACACCTCATCGACTGTGTCTATTGCTCTCGATGTGGTCCCCTCTACATTGGGGAGGCAGAATGCCAAATTGGGATAACCAAAACTTGTATTGCATGAAAGTGGCCTCTACCAAACAGAGTTCACTTCATCAAAAGTAACTTGCTTACCTTCAATCCCTATATACAATGTTCAGGGAGAACTCCAGGAAATGTGAGAGAGATTGGCAATGGTAGGAGAATAGGAAAGTCTAGTTGGGCCTTGGCACTTGTTAAATAAGTGTGTCCTTTCAGAGCTGGATCCCTAACAGCAGAGGTTGTTGACACTGGAGGGACATCGGGTGGGGGAAATTGGTTGGTCTTGTGAATCCTCATTCAGGAGAAGAGTTGAGATTCTTGGTTGATTGTGCATGGGGGAACTGAAACTCTGACAATGGCCCAAAGAAGACATTGGACCGGAAGCCTTGAGGAGAGAGTAAGTGAGGGAAGCAACAATGAGCTGGAATGGAAGTGCAGGACTGGTAGATTACAGCATTGAGGAAAAAAGAAGTTGAAGAGGGTAGCCTGAAGCTTTTGCCTGCAGCATAAGTGAAATGGAGAGGGCATACAGCTGCAGGACGAGAGGAACCCAGGCAGGTCAACAGGGCAGCATGCCTGAGTCTGAGAGACCATGAGGAGAGGAAGATGCTCTTGGCATCAGAGAATCCTGACATTGTGGAAGCAGGCTATCTGACCCATACCAACCCTGTAAACAGCCCCCAAACGCATACCCCTACTCTATCCCTGTATTTCACATCACTAATGCAGCTCGTCTGCACATTTCTGAACACCATGGGCAAATTAGCTTGGCCAATTCTCATAACCAGCACATCTTTGGATCGTGGGAGGAAACCAGAACACTTGGAGGAAACCCACGCAGACACGGGGAGAATGTGCAAAATCTACACAGTCACTGCAGGTTGGAATCAAATTCAGATCTCTGACATTGTGAAGCAGCAGTGCTAACTGCTGAGCCACCGTGCCATCTTCTGAGATAAGATAACCTGGATCACGCAGTCATGGAAAACTAGCAAGAGCAACTTCACCAACTGGACTCTCCTAGCCATCTAATTGAAAGTCGGGAGTTCAGCTGTAGAACACAGACTGCTAATGTCCGTTGTCAAAGGTTTATCCCTGTATTAAACTTTGTTTGGAGAGATTTGTTGCCTGTGGAATGAAGGATCCCTTAGAACATAGAACATTACAGCGCAGTACAGGCCCTTCAGTCCTCAATGTTGCACAGACCTGTGAAACTAATCTGAAGCCTATCTAACCTACACTATTCCATTATCATCCATATGCTTATTCAATGACTGTTTAAATGCCCTTAAAGTTGGCAAGTCTACTACTGTTGCAAGCAGTGCATTCCATGCCTCTACTAGTCTCTGAGTAAAGAAACTACCTCTGGCAACTGTCCTAAATCTATCACCCCTCAATTTAAAGCTATTTCCCCTCTTGCTAGCCATCACCATCCAAGGAAAAAGGCTCTCACTGTTCACCATACCTAACGCTCTGATTATCATATATATCTCAATTAAGTCACCTCTCAAACTTCTTCTCTCTAAGGCAAACAACATCAAGTCCCTCAACCTTTCCTCATAAGACCTTTCCTCCATACCAGGCAACATTGTAGTAAATCTTGTCTGAATCTTTTCCAAAGCTTCCACATCCCTCCTATGATGCGGTGACCAGAACTGTATGCAATTCTCCAAGTGCGGCCGCACCAGAGTTTTGTACAACTGCAACTTGACCTCATGGCTCCGAAACTCAATCCCTCTATCAATAAAAGCTAACACAGCATATGCCTTCTTAACAACCCTATCAGCATGGCTGGCAACTTTCAGGGATCTATGTATGTGAACACTGAGATCTCTCTGCTCTTCTACACTACCAAGATTCTTACCATTAGCCCAGTACTCTTTGTTCCTGTTACTCCTTTCAAAGTGAATCACCTCACACTTCTCTGCATTAAATTCTATTTGCCACATCTCAGCCAGCTCTGCAGCTTAACTATGTCCCTCTGTAACCTGCAACATTCTTCAGCACTATCCACAACTCCACTGACCTTAGTGTCATCCGCAAATTTACTAACCCATCCTTCTAAGGCCTCATCCAGGTCATTTATAAAAATGACAAACAGCAGTGGCCCCAAAACAGATCCTTGCGGTACATCACTGGCAACTGAACTCCAGGATGAACATTTCCCATCAACCACCACCCTCTGTCTTCTTTCAGAAAGTCAATTTCCTGATCCTTTCTTCAATCACATGGAGCATTTATCATAGATAACATCCAGATAAGCAGGATGCGTAGTACTGGCTAGGATATGGGATTTAAACACATCCCATCATCATCTCACTGCCCACCATCCAATGGCGAAGCAGAGAAGACCATGAAACTACTGTGTGTGAGACATAAAGGCTCTGCTCCGTCAGACTTATGATCCCCATTAGAATGGTGTTCACACAGAAAGAAGGTGTGGGGACATAGACTTACAGGTTTCAGGTGTTGTATTTCTGAGGACAGGAACACCACTGTAGCCTTAATATTCCACTGATGAAGACACAGGAGCTGGTTGGCATGAAGCAACATTCTGACAGCCAACAGATTAAACATCCTCCGGGACAGCAATCAGTGATCGAGTGAGTGACAGTCACTGGTCACAGAATGTTGAATGCTGGGACATGCCCACAGTTGGAGGCTCCTCGAGTTTATGTCATGTACATTATGTATGCCACATACTTTAGCAACTGATTTCACCTGGTTTCTGCTGATGATTTACTTGTAAACAACACACCTCAGATTGAAGACACACCTGAAACATGAATCCCCAGTGACCTCCTGAATACTCCATGGTCTTCAAAGTGAACAGCAGCTCTAACACTCCAACTCCTGAACGTTTGACTGAATACTGACCACAGATCAACATCAGCCTCCATCTCTATTGAGGAGCTGTTTGTTTTCAATAGTGCCTCTTTCTGACTGTGGGGTTTATTTTGACTAATGCTCAGGGTATCACCACATATGTTATTTTTAAAATTCTAAATCAGTTCAATAATAGTATATGTCTTGAAGACAAGAAGGATTAAGTA
This sequence comes from Chiloscyllium plagiosum, assembly GCF_004010195.1. Taxonomy (NCBI): domain Eukaryota; kingdom Metazoa; phylum Chordata; class Chondrichthyes; order Orectolobiformes; family Hemiscylliidae; genus Chiloscyllium; species Chiloscyllium plagiosum. The sequence goes on from NC_057724.1 coordinate 4,396,285, forward strand.
CAAGGCCCTGTGCTGCTGGACTTGCAGATACTGGATTTAGTGTTGTGCAATAAGTCAGACTTGATAAGGGAATTTAAAGTGAAGGAACCCTGAGGAGGCAGTGATCATAATATGATTGAATTTATTCTGCCATTTGAGAGGGAGAAGATAGAATCAAAGGTAACGACAGCCAAGTACAGAGGCATGAGGGAGGAGCTGTGTAGAATTGACTGGGAGAGGAGCCTAGCAGGAGAGACAGGCGAACAGGAAAGGCAGGAGTTTCAGGGATAATTCAGGAGACACAGCAGAGATTCATCCCGAGGAAAGAGGAGCATGGTACAGGGAGGATGAGGCAACCATGGCTGACTAAGGAAGTCAGGGATAGCATACAAGCAGAAGAGAAAACATATAACGTGGTGAAAGGCAGTGGAAAACCAGAGGATTGGGAAGCTTACAAGGACCAAAAGAAATAAGAAGGGAGAAGATTAACTATGAGGTTAAGCTATCCAGTAATATAAAGGAAGACTGTAAGAGTGTTTTTTTAGATACATAAAGAGCAAAAGAGAGGCAAAAGTGGACATTGGACTGCTGAAAAATGACATGGAGAGGTAGTAGTGGGGAACAAGGAAAAGGCTGAGGAACTGAATAATTACTTGGCGTCAGTCTTCACGGTGGAAGATATGAGTAATATCTCAAAAATTAAAGGGAATGACGGGCAGAGCCAAGTATGGTGGCCATCGCCAAGGAGAAGGTGCTAGAAAAACTGAGTGGTCTGAAGGTGGATAAATCGCCTGGACCAGATGGACTACACCCCAGAGTTCTATGGGAGACAGCTGAAGAGATCGTGGAGGTGTTAGTGGTGATCTTTCAGGAATCACTACAATTAGGAAAGGTCCCAGATGACTGGAAAATTGCTAATGTGACACCCTGTTTAAAAAGGGAGTAAGGCAAAAAATGGATAATTACAGACTGATTAGCCTAACCTCAGTCATGGGTAAGATCCTGGAATCCATCGTGAAGGATGAGATTTCTGAATACTTGGAAGTGCATGGTAAAATAGGGCAAAGTCAGCATGGATTCATCAAGGAGAGGGTCATGCCTGACAAATCTGGTCGAATTCTTTGAGAAAGTAATGAGCAGGTTAGACCAAGGAGAGTCAATGGATGTTATCCAGCTGGACTTCAAGAAGGCCTTTGACAAGGTGCCACACAGGAGGCTGCGGAGTGGGATAAGGGCCCAAGGTGTCAGAGGCAAGATACTAGCATGGATAGAAGCTTGGCTGTATGGCAGGAAACAGAGAATGGGAACAAAAGTCAGGATCTCAGGATCTCCCGCAAAGCTCAGTGTTGGGACCATGACTTTTCACTTTATACATGAACGAACTGAATGAAGGAAAAGAGGGCATTCTGGTTGTATTTGTAGATGATACAAAGATAGATAGAGGGACAGGTAGCTTTGAGGAGGTAGGGAGGCTGCAGAAGGATTCGAATAAAAGCAAATTACTGCGGATGCTGGAATCTGAAACCAACAGAGAAAATGCTGGAAAATCTCAGCAGGTCTAGCAGCATCTATAAGGAGAGAAAAGAGCTGACGTTTCGAGTCTAACTGACCCTTTGTCAAAGCTCCTTTTTCTTCGGGCTGTCTGGGGTTGGGAGACTATGAAGTTGGAAGCTGTTGGGGGGGCGGGGGGGTGGGGGGGAGGCATCCGGAGGAAATGAGGTCAGTCACGGTGTTGGAGATAATGGCTTGATGCTCAGTGGTGTGGTCATGCTCCAGGGGGAAGTAGGAGGAGGAATCTGAGAGTTGGCGCTCAGCCTCTGCAAGGTAGTGGTCAGTACGCCAGACGACAACAGCACCCCCTTTGTCAGTAGGTTTGATGACAAGTTGGGGTTGGACCTAAGGGAGCTAAGGGCAGAAAGTTCAGATGGAGATTTTTTTGGGTTTTTTTTGACAAAGGGTGAGTTAGATTTGAAATGTCAGCTCTTTTCTCTCCTTACGGATGCTGCCAGACCTGCGGAGATTTTCCAGAATTTTCTCTGTTGATTGTAGAAGGATTCGGACAGGTTAGGAGAGTGGGCAAAGAAGTGGCAGATGGAGTACAATGTGGGGAAGTGTGAGCTCATGCACTTTGATAATAAGAATAGAGGCATGGACCAATTTCTAAATGAGGAGAAAATTCAGAAGTCCGAAGTGCTGTGAGATATTGTATTCCAGGTTCCTTCACTAACACATTCACAAGCTCTTTATGTTTATTCATTCATAACTCCTTTACTAACAAGGAACACTGCATTCCTATTTCATTCATTCATAACTCACTACTATAACATGGTTTCATTCATTCATAAGACCGTGGTTGTGTAGTATATTTTACTCTCATAAGATAGACCAAATTATAACAACCATTTCTTAATCAATAAAGCCCCTTTCAAACCCATTACTGGATTTTGCACACCTTATCAGCTCTTGCTACAAGCAGTGTTTAGGCCTATTTACCTCTGAATAAGTGTAGTATATTCAGAACAACACTAACCCCACCATCATATCTCCATGAAAGATTATAATATTAATCGGCCCTGAGATACCAAAACATTTCCCCAATTAGGTCTTCCCTGTCCACACTGTCCAAACACTCGTGTTGTTTCCAATATGGAACAGGATCTTGCCATTCAGTTTCATTGTTTTTCAATTTGGTTCAATATTGAGGATAGATTTCTATGAATTGTGCATCCACACATTCCCATATAACCACATTCAGACTCTGAAGAAAGTCAAAAGTCACAAACACCAGGTTATAGTCAAACAGGAACCAAAACAGAAGCTGCTTGGGAAACCTCAGAAGTCTAGCAGCATCGGTGAAGACAAAACAGTTAACGTTTCGGGTCCAGTGACCTTTCCCTGAAGGAAGGCATTCCGATGAAGTGGCAGCATTCCAACTGCTTGTGATTTCAAATAAACCTGTTGGACTATAACCTGGTGTTGTGTGACTTCTGAATTTGTCCACCCCAGTCCAACACTGGCACCTCCACATCAAGACTCTGAAGAGAGGAAGAGTCTGGCCATCTGATGGAGGTCATTGGCTGTCTACCGCAATGGGAGCCAGGATTTGCAGATGCCCTCATGGTAGCTGACCTCCTTGGTGATCCATCATCCATTCTTGCTGGATTATTCCTGATTTGGAAGTGCCGGTGTTGGACTGGGATGTACAAAGTTAAAAGTTACACAACACCAATTTACCCAGGTTGTGGAGTATAAGATCGCTAGGTGCTCCACAACCACCTAATGAAGGAGTGGCACTCTGAAAGCTAGTGCTTCCAAATCAACCTGTTGGACAATAACCTTTTAGCCTGGAGGAGAGCTGCAGAAAGGGATCACCTCTGCTGCTGTTGGGGTCTTGTGTGTGCTGTGGTGATAGCAGCCTTCCTGTCTACTCTTCGGTCCAGCCCCACCACTGTTGCTAATATAAGCTTGCACAACAAATCAGGGCTGGCATGATGAATTCAGTACCTACCTCTCAATTTGGTAGCACCACCATCAGCACTTCTTGTTATACAGTATTTGGAAAGCATCACACAGGTCCCTCATACCGTCAGAAAGAGGTAATTGGAACGAGGTAGGTATAGAGTGACCAGTGAGTCATGGCATCATGGCACCTAGAGACTTACTGAGTGGGGGGGGTGGGGTGCTCAGCCACTCAGACTTTGTAAAGGAATGGGCACTCAGAACTTGGCCCTTGAATGGTGTCAACTTGGTGGGAATAGATGCACAGGGACAAAAATGGCAAGAGCACTGGAGTGGGCACCTGCCCAGTAGAAAGATTCCAGCTGACAGCAAGGGCAAATTGTCAGAGCTTGGGTTCAGTGGTGATAAGGAACATCACCCCCACCCCGGGACAAGAGGAGAGTATGGAACTGGAAGGAAAGCGAAGGCAGGTGCTGCTGCTGAGCATGAAGCTACCTGGAGGTGATTGAGGAGAAGTGCTGCAGTGACTCCCCAAGGAGTTCCTCACAGTGATCCATGCTGTTATTTCCAAAGATTATGTATCAAGCTTATTGCTGCTTGTGAATGACTGCACACCATTGTACTCTACTGGTTACTCAATGAATGTTGGCTTTACTCACCTCTGTTTTGTCTTGGCCTTATTCTCAACCAGCTAAGCTTCTTGTCTCAGTTTGCCACTTCCAAAGCCCCTCCAATAACAAACAGAGCACAGCTCTCCTAGCTGCCAGTCTCAATATCCACCATCTTCATATCTCACTTTCAGGCGTAGCTATAGTAGACTCTCAGAAGATCACCCCATGGCAGTTCACTGTGCAAAAGCTAACATTTTGAGAGAGGCAATATAGGATCGTAGAAAATAACAAAAATGATAGAAACTTGGAACAACTATTTTGTGTCTGCTTCCACTGAAGAAGACTTAGGAGGACTTCCCAAAGATACTTGAAAATTAAGAGTCAGTAGGGAGGGAATCTCTTAAAACAAACACAATTTGAACACAACAAGTTCAAAGTTTAATTTGGCAACTAGAAGATTACATTCTTTAAATGCAAAATATTGGATTAAGAAATAAAAACGTTAATTTGATCATGGGCTGTTAAAGCGCAGCAGGTCAGGCAGCATCCAGGGAACAGGAGAATCGACGTTTCGGGCATAAGCCCTTCTTCAGGAAGGGCTTATGCCCGAAACATCGATTCTCCTGTTCCCTGGATGCTGCCTGACCTGCTGCGCTTTTCCAGAAACACATTCCAGCCCTGATCTCCAGCATCTGCAGACCTCACTTTCTCCTCATGGGCTGTTAAACCAGCTGAGAAGACATGTCAGATGCAGCAAAATCTGTGCCACTGATGTCAAGGCAATCATCTTCAATACAGTTAAAAATAATTAGATGTTATTAATAGAATCTATTTTTGAAAAATCCTGGCCTGCATTAAATACCTTCATTTAATTTTATGATGATAGCATATGGGTAAAGACTTTGAAAGCATCATTTAGAATAGCAGAACCATTAACACCTTTAGGTCCTAATATAACAACCTTTACAGCCAAAATGCTTCAACAACATTGTTAATTAACTAGAAATATCACACATAATAGTACAAGCAGAACAATATCCTAATAATTATCTTCCAAATCAAGAAAATAGCAACTTCAAGTGCCCATTAACAATAAAATAATGTTAACAAACTTGTCCATTCCAAACGTTCCACCAGTAAGTTTAAATTTTCAGATCCATTTAAATTGAACAATGAATCATTAGACATGGAAATCACAATTCCTAATGCTTCAAACACATTCAGGACACCAGATCAAATTAGCATACCTCTAATTCATTGGAACATTGAATCATGCAAGAAGCAAATTATTTTGATGACTTCCAAAGAGCTTTTGGTCAATATTTCACTTCAAGAACAAATTGGACACTGTCAAGATTAAGTTGATGTTGAGGATCCAGTGTTGGATTGGGGTGACTAAAGTTAAAAATCACACAACATCAGGTTCTAGTCCAACAGGTTTATTTGGAAGCACTAACTTTCAGAGCACTGCCCCTTCATCAGGTGGTTGTGGAGCAGGATCATGAGACACAGAATTTATAGCAAAATATCACAGTGTCATGCAACTGGAACAATATATTGAACAAATCTAAATTAGGTTTGTTTAATATATCATTTCGGCTGCGTGACACTGATCTTTTGCTATAAATTTTGTGTCCAATGATCCTGCTCTACAGCTACCTATTGAAGGAGCAGTGCTCTGAAAGCTAGTGCTTCCAAATAATCCTGTTGGACTAGAACCTGATGTTGTGTGATTTTTAAGATTAAACTTCAATAGCAGATATCAACTCCCAGGAGAGCTTTTGTCGAGAGTTTCATGAATAGGCTGTATGCAGTAGATGGACAAAGTAGCTATGAAACCTAAAACAAGAGCTAATTTCTGACAGAATTATTATTGGTCTCTCATAGAAATCAGCTACTGCTTCAACCAAAGAGAATCTAACTCTTGAATGAGCAGTCAACAAAGCAGTAGACACAGATCCTAGAAAATTATTCACAAAGCATTATACAGTAAAAGTTCAATTTAATGCAAAACATTCAACAGGGAACGTTCGCTGTTGCACAATAACCATCTGACCAGAGTAAAAACACCTCTCAGCTGAACAATAACACATTTGCAAACAACAATATAAAATATGAAACAATCTGATAGTGTCACTCATGTGAAAAGAAAACTGTCCAGCCTTCCAGTAGGAATGTACTCAATGCAGCAAAACTCACAATTTCTTACAGATGTGGTAGAGTCTCAAAAACATACTAGCAACAAATCAATTCATTCTGAATTTAACACTGACGTTCGTGTCTTGAACAGAACCTTGAAGACCACCCTAATGCTGCAAGGAAACAAACATATTCATATGAAGAACAACAACCCATGGGTGACCTACGTCAAGCAAACATATCCAATACAAAAGCAACTGGTCAAATATAACCACCCTGCAATTCTTCTGCAATTATATCATTACAAGCTTCAATTGAATTGTTGATTTCATGGAAGCCAGCAGAGAAAATGAAAGATCAACAACTTTATCTCAAGTGTTTCTACACTCAGCCATGACTTTCCTGAACCTGGACACTATCCAGGGGTTGTGTACATAATGTACAGGGACAATGTAGATTCTACACAGGGACTCAATGGATATATCCCAGGGACTGTGTACTTACTGCCCCAGGAACTGCATAGATACTGTCCCTGGAACTGTATAGATTTTACACAGGATGGCATGGACATAGCTCAGGCACTGTGTAGATACTGCCACAAGATCTGCATAGATACAGCTCCAAGATACTGCCAAGACACTGCATAGTCATACCCCAGGGATTGGGTGGACACTGTCCCAGGGACTGCATGGACACAGCTCCGCGGTCTACATAGATATTGCCTCAGGAACCATGTGGACACTGGTCCAGAGATTCCCCTGGTTGCAGTGGAGTGCAGTAGAATGGTGATAAATTAGTAAATTAGGTAAATCAATCTGTGTTTAAAAATTAAAACGGATATTGTTCTTTCTCAGGAGTGGGCAGGAGTTTCACACAGACTGGGGCTTCTGCAGAATCAGGTTTGTTTTCATATCTTTCCCCTTTGTGTTCTTCCAAGCATGGATCCCAACCTGGAGCTGAAGTACAAGCACCAGTAATTTTCTGTGAAAGGAAAAATTGAAATGTTTCATTATTTCTACCTGACCTTTATGCAGAATTAACATCAAACTAGCAAAAGAAATCCTGATCCAAATGAGATTGTTCTGTAGTTTGTTTAACATTTGCAACTCACATTAAACCAAGAGTAGCCAGCAGGTTTATCCTAGAGATTATACTCCTGTATCAAAACTCTAATTTCTCAGACAGTGAGATGCACTGAAGGAATAGGTATTAGACTAAAATAATTCCTCGTACAAATACTTTAGTGCAGGCACTGGCACATCAACTTAAGCATTGTTATTGAGCCATTAATTTATTCTCATGATGAAAAAACATAAACGGCATGCTGTCAATGGAAGACCTGTCATAAAACAATTTTAATTTTTTTGACATGTTCCCAAATCACTCATTCTGAACACTGTAGATACCATGGAACTAATTACAGCATGAGCTGGGGCAAGGGAAATGCCCACCACAACCTTATCAGTTGAGTTTCATGTTGAGGTGATATTTATTCAGGGCCCTCGGTTTCTGTCCCATGTCTTCATGGGATGAACAGACTGATTCTCAACCTGTAGATCTTTGGGGAGGTGGAGCAAGGTGTCCAACAAGGAACTGGAGTTTAACATTTGAAATCCTAGAATCCCTACAATACAGAAGCTGGCTATTTAGTCCATCAAGGCCACATCAAGTTTCTGAAGACCATCTCACCCAGAACCACCCCCACAACTCTGAATTTCTCATGGCTAACTTTTGTAACCTGTACATCCCTAGACACTGTGGGCAATTTTCCATGGTCAATTCACCTAGCCTGCATAGCTTTGGACTGAGAGAGGAAACCGGAGCATCCCCACACAGACACGGAGAATATGCAAACTCCACACAGAAGTCACCTGAGGCTGGATTTGAACCCAGGTCCCCATTGCTGCAAGGCAGCAGCGCTAACCACAGGGCCACCGTGCTGCCCAACTTACTTCCTTTTCTTTCCTTTCCTTATGTGCTACCGCCCTGTCTCACCTTTAAAGATATTTAGATTGAAAATATGATGCAGCTTGATAGGCTATTTGCTGCCATTTTGAATGATTGCGAATAAGATCCTCCAACCCATTTATGTCAATGTTGCTGTGCATCAGGAACGGTTTCTGAGTGTTTCTGTCATTTTTTCTTTGCCTTCCCCCAGAACACTGGCAACTTGAAAGCTGGGAAAACAGGACTTGGTGGGGGAAGTGATTTTCATTTCTCTGGACACATGATGTACAGTCACAGTCTCACTGGACTGGTGGAGTTCGGAGACCACAACAGCTCTGTGTATTAGGAGTGGTGTTAACTTGTGAAGGTTTCTGTTATTATGAACCAGTTGCTATAGTTTGTAGATTCTAGCATCTGCAGATTTTATTTTTGTCTCTAACATGGTTTGGAGATGGCTGAGTTGGTGTAGTTGACCCAGCGTTGGATCTTCTTATCAAAAATATTCTTCTCAATAACCTCTTAGCATATTCCAGACTCTCTCCTTTAACACAAGCACTGTTTTAGCAGGATTCAAGTTCAGACCGAGTCATCTACGTTCAGAATTGAAGAGATTGAGGGTGACTTGCAAATCTGGTACAGAGTGAGTACTTGAGTCATTGGCATGCTGTTGATCATGTTTGCCGATGGTAATCAGTTCAGATTGGCATGGAGGCAACTGAGATTAAAGACATTTCCATTTAGTTCACTACAATGCCATTTTGTATACACGCCAAAGGGCAATGGATCTTTGATGAGATACCCAACTGTGGTGTAAAATGAATGTGGTGAAACGGTTAAAAATTATGTCCCAATACATGTGTGAATCTAACCGGAATGGAGGTGTTGCTTAGTCCCGTGTGAATCTTATTACACACCTCCCCGTGTGAATCTTCTTATCTGTATGTAACCAGAATGGAATGTGTTTTTTAGCCTTGCTCTGCTGTTCACATGAATGTTTATATCTGGAAAAGAGTATATCAGCTGGAAAAGTCTCCAGTTCGGTGAGTCTGCTCCGGGGTTACGTTTAACCGCCGAGCGTGGGTTGTTGGCAACCGCTCTACGAGAACTGACGGCTCCCAGTTCCGGTAACATGTAGAGTGAGTATAAGCCAGACCCGTTGTGGCGACGCTGCGGGGAATAAAATGCCCATATTCTAGCAGACTCGCCTCTTGGTCGTTTGTTCTGTGTCAGACTACTCTCCTACGAACCTGACCTTGAGAATTTTTTAAAACACCAACCCATATAGTGTGGGAGAATCACACAACCTTGCTTGTCACTCGTCTCGATTTAGAATCATAGAATCCAAACAGTGTGGAAAAAGGCCATTCGTCTCATCAAATCTACACTAACCCTTCGAAGAGCATCTCTCCCAGACCTAGCCCTCCCAATTTATCCCCATAACCGCACATTTCTCTTGGCTAATCCACCTAGCCTGCCCATCACTGGACAACATGGACAATTTAGCATGGCCAATTCACCTAACTTGTACATTTTTGGACTGCAGGAGGAAAACAGAGAAACCCTAGGCAGCCAAAAGCTGCAATTCAACCCAGGTCCATGAGGTTGTGGGCAACAATGCTAACCACTGCGCCACCCTTCCACTCTTGGCCTTCTTTGAAGGGCTCTGTTTCAGACCTCTCAATGAAGAGATTGGAAAGTGCAGTGCAAGGTCAATCATTGAACAGCTTCTTAACGAAACTATTAAATATCTAGAGACTAATGACATCAAGTCGTATGGAAATACTGTGGTAGTCCTGTGGTGAATGATCAGCCATGGTCTTATTGAGTGGTGAATCAGCCATCATAGGTAGAATAGCCTATGCTTGTTCTAATGCTCCTATGTGATTTGTGGGCTTCTCACTATGAGGCAGTTGCAGGATTGTGACAAAATTCCTTGGATTTCCAAAACCTTTAGAGTGCAATCCAGAGTGCCTTGTGATTTACTGAATCAAATGCTTTGGTCAGATCAATGAATGCAAGGGAGTGCCCCTAGTGTGGCTCTTGACATTTCCCTGCCAACAAGGACCTGGTTCATCAAGAAGGCCTCAAGCCATGCCATTTCTCTGACATGATTTTCTCAGATACAGGAAGAAAATGAATTGAGTGAACGCATGTCAGCGTTTTCCTGGCTATGGATGGAAGGGAAAACCCTCAATAGGTTCCATGGCATCTTTTATCTTCCTTCTTGAAAATAGTGACAATTCTTGCATTCCTGAGTTGACAGGGCAGTAAGGAGAGATGGGATGGGGCATGTGGAGGGAGGAGAAAAGGAGTTCTGCTTCTTTGCAGGATGAGTACATCAGGTCTTGACATAAGCAACTTTGAAGACTTCAACTGCAATCCCATAAAAGGCCACAGGTTTTGTCATTTGTCATTCATTTAACAGATGGCAGCTCTCCCATTGACAGCAGTTTGCTTACAGATTTGATTGCAGGGCAGTGGAGAGAGAGGCAAAAGATGACCATTTGCTCCTATGGATTCAAAGTTGAGGAGTTGTTAGAAATATTCCTTCCAGCATTAACAGATAATATCTTCATCCTGAGGAAGAACACATGAATGAAGGGTTTTTCTCCACTTGGCATAGGTCTATAAATGGTCCATGCCATGAAGGTCAGCATCAGTTAGATTTCTCAGAGTTTCTGTTCACACCACATTTCCTTTATCTTCCAGATGCGTCTTTGGGTATCAGCCTTGGGTTGTTGGAATGAGGTTTCCTTGACTTGTGACTATGGATTTTTCCATCAAGCAGTGAGGGCTGTTCGGTTCAATTCCAGGAGAACATGCATTTCAGCTTCCGTTGCACCAGTGCTGGTGACAATGATGTTCGCTCCCACTGTTCTTGACATGGAAATTTATTTGATCCCACTGTTCTGAAATTGAATTGGATATGCAGAAATTTCACTGATTGACTGTGGACTGCTTTTTGTGCACCAATTTTAGTTGGGCTGCTTTGGGCAGGAATTATAAAACTTTTGATTTTGGCAACAGGATTATGTTTGTGCTGGATGGATGCTCACCACCAACAAAACAAGTCGATAATTCATGCAGCAAACATCCGCTCTGAGTGATACTGTCATCACATGCAGCTTTGACTCAGACAGTAGAGTAACCCAGGAGGTGGCACCGCTCAGACTCAGGTTGCCTCCATGTGGTTTTTTTTATTTGTCCCCCTGCTAGACGACAGTGTTTGTTAAATGGGGGTGGGGGATTGTCACAGTGGCCACACTTTGTCAGCAGGACACCCCTTGAACTGGATTCTCTGACACCAGTTTCCAAGATTTTGGAGTGTCTTCAGGATGGCAGTGAGGGCTTCATTATGTTCAGGATAGGAACTTACCATTGACCTCCTCATTAAAGATTATAAGCACTGATGATGATAACATATTGGCTATGGCTGAACTGGTGTCACAAGCCTCTCGTTTATACAACTGAGACGTTCTGACAGTGCTTTGAGGATGCACCCCTGGGTGTTTGACACAAGTCTGTGGACGTGAAGCTTGCTGTCAGTCTTTTATGTCCAGTTGCAGGTGTTCCTCTTGCATGTACTTTCAGTCGTCCTTCGCCAGGACATTTTATATTTTATATCAGTAGAATTCTTGATGGTTCCTGTGATATGACTACAGATCCTCTTTCTGGCTGGTCTTGTTTCAGACTTTGCATGAATGTTCTCACAACTCAAGTCGAAAAATGTATGGGTTTCTTTCTTTGACCACCGAAATGCTGATCCTGCAGATACATGGTTTCCCCATCCAGGAAAAAATTGGAGCTAATTTTAGGGTAGCTTTCCCCCCCCCCGCCAAATACGGGATGGGAAAGGGGCAGATCAGTCATAGCCCAAAGAAACTTCTGATCTAACACAGGTATCCAACAATCTCATGCATCTGGAGAAATAAACAGCAAATGACTATGAATACTCAAAATCTGAAATAAAAGCAGAAAACGCTGGAGAAACCCCAGCATCTGCAGAGAGAGAAAAACACTTAACATTTTGAGTCCAAAGACTCTTCAGTTGAATCGGAAATGTTAAATCTGTTTCTCTCCCCAGCACATTCTGATGTTATTTCATGCTTCTAGAGCCTTTGTGCAGACTCTCAATCACAGGTTCTCAGGCCCAGCCCCATTGCAGTTCTCCATCACCTGAGGATTTGACAAATGGACTCTGGAAGGAGCCAGTGTGTGACTTCGTTCAATGTGGAGAACTTAGGGCTCCCCCTCAATGACTGGGACCACCTTGCCGATGCAGCCTCAATCGCGCTCTGCAACTGGTGATTTCATGGACGTCTTTTGCCTGGTCTGCTGTGGAGTACGTTATGTTGCCTTTTCCTCAGGAGAAGGAGGTTGCATTACTAAACATTTCTCATGAAGTAGAAAGATCTGAGATGTTGAACAAGAGTTCTCTCAATACATTTTTTTTTAATGTTGAGGCATGAAAGGGAACTTCAGAATGGATGGCTGAAATCTTCATCAAAGAGTTTTTAAGGAGCTTCTTTAATGGAGAGAGATGTTCAATTGGATAATTCCAGACCTTAGGGCTCAGGCAGTTGAAACACAGCAGCTAACAGTGGAGAGATTATTATCAGCCAGATACAGAACTGGAGCAGCACAGAGATGTTGGAGGCTCGTATGACAAGAGGAGCCATAGTCAGGAACAAGACCATGGAGAGATTTGAAACCAGGATATGAATTTGTAATTGAAGCATTGCCAGGCCAGAAGCCAGTGTAGGTGAAAGTGAGGACTGCAGATGCTGGAGATTAGAGTCGAGAGAGCCAGTGTAGGCCAGTGAGCCTATACTCACCGGAGTGATGAATGAACACTGCTTAGTGCCAGTGTGAAATTTTGGATGAGCTCTTCTTGACCAAGGCTGGCAGATAGAGGCCAGGCAGGGAGCAGTGGGATAATCAAAGCTAGAGGTGGCTCTTTGTCAGTTTCCATCCTGGCAACTGTCTGAGACTGAACCAGTTGTTTGTAATCGTGAATCATATTTCATCAGGTGATGAATTTCCAATCACATACACATGTTGTTGGCAAGATCTCCACCGATATCGCTCTGTAACTTTACCCAAGTGGCTCTGTTTCATTGCTGAAAGCTTCATCCATTGCTTTTCTTGCATCTAAACTAGATGTCTCTGATCGATTGCTGGCTAATCCCCCAAATCCTGCTTTTGGTAAACTTGACATTATCCATTCTGCTGGTAGTGTTCTTACTCATGGCAAGTCAAGTTCAGATAATTATCTGTATGCTTGCTAACCATTGTTGGCTCTGGGTTAAGGAGCATTCTCAATTTCAGAATTCTAAATTCCCCTTGGCTTTAAATTCATCTGTGGTTTTGTCCCTCCCTGTCTCTGAGATCTTCCCCAGTCTCACAAATCTCCAAGATTCCTTTAAGTTTGCGTTTTGAACATCCCTGATTCTAACTGCTTTGCCATTGGTGTTCCTTCCTTTAACTACTGAGGTCCTGGGCACTAGATTTTCCTCTTTTCTCTCTCTCTACCATTTCTTTGATAAAATGCTTCTTAAAACCAACTTGTTTTAATAAATTGCCTTATATCTCCTTCGGTAGCTCAGTGTCAGATTCGACAGTATAACCTTCCTGTGAAACGATATATTACTATGTCAAAGATGTAATGCAGTTACAAGTTGTTGTTATTGTTGTAATTGTTGTACAATGAGAAATTGGGAGAACTTCCTTGATGTCTTATTCCCTTACCTTTGAAGCATTGTCTTACCTGCCACAAGGTGGAGCCCTCAGCTTTGACAACTTTCACAATGGCCACAATGGGAATCCACATAATACAGAAGATAACCATACACCAGCCCAGTGCTATTGCCCAGACAGGATATTCAACAGGTCCGTAGGTTGGGAGGGCAAATATTGCCAAGGACCAGAACAAGATTGCCTGTAATGAAATTGTTGCATAAATCAGATCAGAAATATATTTATCTAAGAGAATATGCAGCCTACTGCAGAAATATTATTTTTAGTTTAAATCTCTAAAATGTGTAACATCTGCTCACTGCCAGCAAACATGGAGTGATAATAATCCAACACGCTCTCCACCACAGCCAGAAGAGCCAGTTCTTTTTCCCAATCATCAACTCAATGTCCTTAATGAATCTGTTTATCCCTGTAAACAACAAGACAGCAGAGAGACACAATCATTGGCTTTGTCCTGATTTCAGGGCAACTTATTTACTGTACACATTCATCTTGTACCGAGCTTAACTCATGAAAAGGTTAAAGCAGAGAAGGGGTCACACAGGAATTCAAGCAAGAAGTGTAAATTATTTCCTGTCACTAATTTGATAGTTGGGCAGGATTATTATGAATGCGCCATTGGAGTTCTTGCCCTGTTGCCCCAGCACCTTGGTAAACTGGGAACTGTCTAGATCGAGTGGCAACTTGCTAAACTGAGCATGAAGGAAATTGAACATCATCTCCAAAAACAATTAGTGGGAAAACAGGACACTGACATTTTCCCTAACGACAGGCATCAATAGTGCCACTGGGAAAGGATATAAAAAGGAAGGTGCTGGCCTAGTGGTATTATCACACAACTGTTAATCCAGAGATCTACATCAATTCCTGGGAACCTGGTTTCAAAACTTGCAATGTTAAATGGTGGATTTTGAATGGAATTAAAATCTGCATGTAAGAGTCTAATGATGGCCATGCAAGTATTTAGGGAACACACTGCTGCCCTTACCCTGTGTATCTCCAGGAATGTGATGGACTCTTAAGCGCTCTCTGGGCAATTAAGGATGGAAAATAAAAATAATGCTCACATTACCTTAACTGAACAAAAAGAAGCATTTTGCTGTTTTACTCCAGCATCTGGGAACAATATTTTGGATAACAAAAGGAGATAAAAACTCCCATCACCATCAGGGAAGAAAGATTAACTTTTTCCTATCATTCAACCCCAATTCTCATGTATTTTTCTGAAGAAACAGGAAGATCCACACAAGTAGCATTTAATGTAACACTTTCATTCACTTAGTTTTTCTTTCTATTGCACTCACCATAGATCCAACTCAGACCAATCACTTCCAGCAGAGCTGTTATAATGGTAGTCAATCCAGTACAGAAATGATCTATTAAATTTAACCAGTAAATCCCAGCCTAAATGTAAATGGAAAATTAGAAAGTTTGACATGGAAACAATCGAACATTCATGATAAGAGATTAATAGGGAATGAGAAATGTAGATTTATGTAAATACCATCCACACAATTCTAACTAGTTTGCTCAGTCTTTTTCTTTTCCCTAATTTCTAAAATTATTTTGTTTCAAGAACTGATCATCCTTTTTGAAGCAAGAAGACTAATAACATAAGTAACAATCCAGAGTTCATCTTACTTGGGGCAAATATGTCTCTTGATTTAGGTTATTTCTCCTTACTATTCATAGAATTCCTACAGCACAGATGGAGGCCATTCAGTCCATCAAGTCCACACCGCCCTTCCAAAGTGCATCTCACCCAGACCCAGGCTCATACCCTATCCCCAAAATCTGTCATTTCCCATGGCTAGTCCACTCAGCCTGCACATTCCTGGACACTATGAGCAATTTAGCATGACTAGTCTACTTAACCTGTACATCTTTGGGCTGTGGGAGGAAACCAGAGCACCTGGAGAGAACACAGGCAGACATGGGAAAAATATGCTAATTCAACACAGTCACCTGAGGCTGGAATTGAACTCAAGTCCCAAATACTGTGAGAAAAGAATGTTAACCACTAGCCACCATGTCATGCCAGAGCTTGTGTTGTTTTCACTGCCCTGGGACATTGAATTAGCTGTATTGGTAATGTATCTGTAAATTGATCTAGATCTCTCTCCCTTATTGATACCTCAACCCATTTATCACTTGCTCAACATCAATCTTTCCATCCACTGAATCTTGTCATATTGGACCAGATTTTCCAAGGAGTGGCAATCACTGTCAAATTGCCACTCCACTCCTCATTTTGTTTTATGTTAAAGAAAAGCTTTTCTAATCATGGCTCCTTCAGAAATGCTATCTAACAGGCTCCATATAGTGCAGCATAGAGTTTAAACCATACCACCTTTTCCCAGCACTCAGTTGTCATATTCTTATGGTTTAAATATCAGTACATCAATGGTGGAGAGAGTGTATATCTGTGGATATGGTGCAAATCAAGTGGGCTGCTTTATTCTGATGGGTGTCAAGCTTCTTGAGTTAGGGTATGAAATATGTTGGAGGCAGGATCAACTGAGACTCTCAAGGGAGTATTGGATGATTATTTGGATAACAAATAGTGTGGAAGAGCAAGGGGATAAAACAGGAAACAGGCAGCAGACAATGACACTTATTTGAAAAGCTGGTGCAGACACAATGAGATGAATGGACTCCTCTGTGCCACAAAACTTCTGTAATTCTGTTCAGAAATCACAGCTTAATTACGAATATAGGAGGTCCAACTTGATTCAGATTGTTTCTTCAGCGATTCCAAAGTTCAATACAGAAAACAGTTCCAAGTAGGAGTTGCGAAGAATTTCCTAAAACCATCTCTAAAACTTTATTTTGTTGTTGGAAATTGTGCCCTCTATATCCATTTTTTAACTATTTCTACAATCTTTAGCAAATTTGCGTTCCTCTATAAGATCAATCTGAGATATTTGACTTCCAAATTGAAAGATTCAGTGTTGATAATCTTTCCTCAATCCTAAACCCTGACTCCTGTTGCCCTTTTCTTAGAATCCTTACAGTGTAGAAACAGGTGATATAGCCCATCAAGTCCACACTGAATCTCTAACGAGCATTCCCAGCCAGACCCACCCGCTTCCCTATCCCTGTAACCCTGCATTTCCCATGATTAATCCAACTAACCTGCACATCTTTGAACTGTGGGAGGAAACCCACACAAACACAGGGAGAATGTGTAAACTCCACACAGTTGCTCGAGGCTGGAATTGAACCCACATTCCTGGCATTGTGAAGCAGCAGTGTTAATCATTGAGCCACCATTCCTCCAGGGTTTGAATGCCTCTCTCTCTCTCTCTTAGTTGGAAGGAATGGATGGAGTTATGATGGGGTCTACCCAGAGCACTACACACTCTGATGGTCACCCTGTCTGATTTATATTCTCCTGTTGCAGCAATACAATTGAATAAACCTTTTGAATTTGTTGCTGATGATCTCAAGAAGCTCAACACTATCAAAGACACACCATCCAGCACTTTAAACATTCATTAGCCATGTCACAACTTGCCTAGGTTCCTTCAACTGTAATTACCTTAACTCACATTACGGTGAAGAAAAGAAGGGCCAAGCAAATGAGAACATGACCACTTGTAAGTTCCCTTCAAACTTGCACATCACTCTGACTTAGTCATTTATCATGGTGCCCTCACTATCACTGAGTCTAAAACTGGTAACTCCATTACAGTACTATGGGTGTACATATAGAGATTGAATGCAGTGATTGGTAAGGTGCTCACCACCAACATTTCAAAGGCAATTAGAAATGGACAGTGCATGATGGCCTGAGCACTGTTGACCAGATCCAATGAATGATTAAGGCTTCAATCTACACTGGTTGGGTTTCAGGTAACTACCATCTCTAAGTCTAATTCTGTGTCTTTCTCTGTTGTTTCAACATTATTCATGACGTGTGTGTTGGTCCTGATGTTTCTTTGATTGTCAATATTGTGCAATGATGATGTGGGGAGTGACTAAACCTTCACCAGAGCCTAGAAAATTACATTTGTTGTCGCTTTTTGAATCAGAATTACATGGGGTATATTTCACAGGAGCAGAATATAGTTTGAAACTTTATCTTTCTGTGCAATCAAGGCCATGGTGATGACCTTCTGTCTCAATGTCACACATATTGAATCTTAAGATGAGCAGAAAGTCTGCTAATTGTGGATGGTGTCAGTCATAAACATCAGTGCTTATTGCCAATGATTGTCACTGCTACATAATTCTCATTAGTCTCGCTCAATATCATCTGGCACTGAAGATCTAGAAGGTTTAAATCACATTTTGACGTCTTGCATTTTCATATAATTTATGAAGAAGTCATAAATTTAATTTGGAATGGATTTATTTCTCTTGCTTTCTTTAGTGAACATTCAGAGGGGAGGAGGGTATAAACAGCAACCTCCTTGCCAGTCAGTCTAACCTGGGTAGTTGGGAAACTTTTGGAAGTAATTCCATGGGTCCGAATGAATCTGCATTTGGCGAGGCAGGGATTAATTAAGAACGATCAGGGTTTGTTAAACGGAGCAGGTGAAAGTGGGGTACTGCAGATGCTGGAGATCAGAGTCGAGATTACAGTGGTGCTGCAAAAGCACAGCAAGTCAGGCAGCATCCTGGAGCAGGAAAATCGACATTTCGGACAAAAGCCCTTCATCAGGAATTCCTGCTCCTCGAACGCTGCCTGACTGGCTGTGCTTTTCCAGCATCACTCTAATCTCGACTTTGTTAAAGGGAGGTCATGTCTGACTAACTTCATTGATTTTTTGAAGAGATGACTAGGTGTGTAGATGAGGGCAATGCTTTTGATGTCATCTACTGGGACTTCAAAAAGTGGGGCTTTTGATGAGGTCCCACATGGGAGACTGTTAGAAAAGATAATAGGGATGGGATCCAAGGAAATTTGGCAAATTGGATCCACAATTGGCTGAGTGGCAGGAAGCTGAGGGTGATGGTTGAGGGGTATTTTCCAATTGAAAGTCTGTGTCTTTTGGGGTCCCACAGGAGTAAGTGCTGAAGCACTTGCTGTTTGTGGTTTCTATAAATGATTGAGGCTTAAATATAGGTGAGTTGATTGGTTAGTTTGCAGATGATATAAAAATTGGCAGGGTGACCAAAAGTGAGGAGGATAGCCTTAGATTATAGGAGGAAAGAGACCAGCTGGTCAGATGGACCGATCAATGACAAATGGAATTCAGTTTGGATGAATGTGAGATGATGCTCTTGGGCAGGACAAAAAAGGCAAGCTTTACATAATGAATGGTAGGACACTGGGAGGTGCTGAGGATTAGAGGGACCTTGGTGTGCCTGTACTCTGGGTCTCCGAAGGTATCAGGACAGGTGGAAAAGTGGTTAAGATGGCATATGATATACCTGTCTTTATTAGCCAAGGCAAAGATTTTAAGAGCAGGGATATTATGCTGGAAATATAAAATGTTGGTCAGACCACAGATAAGCATATTGTGTACAGTTCTGAAATCCACTTTGGAGGGATATGATTGTACTGGAGAGGAGATTTACCAGCATGCTACTTGGGCTGGAGGGTTCAGTTATGAAGAGAAATTGGGCAGACTGGAATTACTTTTATTAGAGCAGAGGAAATTGAGAGGGGACATGATTGAGATGTATGAAATTATGAGCGGCATTCTTAGGATAGACAGAAAAAACACATTTCCCCTTGATGGAGGGATCAATGACCAGGATTGAAGTTAAAGGGTAAAAGATTTAGAGGAGGTGTTTTAAAGAGATGACCTGTCTAGAGTTACAAAGTCCAGTCTCCTCAATCTCTCCTGAAGGGAGTGTTCTGCCATTCTAGGATTCAATTTGATGATGTCTGCTGCTCTCCCTCTATGGCAAGTATATCCTTCCTTAGATAACCGTATCAAAACCGTAAGCAGGATCTAGGCAAGCTATCATTAGTGCTCTATATAAATGCATCATCCTGACAACACACATTCCAATCTATTTTTGGAAACTGCTGACAAAGATTCATTTTGTCAAAGATTTTTTGCCTTGCACTCACCAGAACAATTCACAGGAAATTCCAAAGAAACAATGATTTATATTGTATGTGAGGGGAGTGGTGATGAGTTTGCAAATAGAATCTAATTGGTAGATGATTCATCATGGAGAATACACCAGTTAGATGATAATTGACAGTTAAGTGCCAAACTTATCATTGATGTTCAAACTGAGAATGAGTCATTTGTTCCTCCTCTGTGTGCCTTCCATTAGCAATCTTGAATCCATATCCATGTATTTCCTGCGAGCTCACATTTTAATTTTGTTTACTAATCTTCCTTGTGGCATCTTATCAATGGTTTTCTTCAAATAGTCTCATCCAGTCCCTGATGTCTCTGAATGCACTGGCTTTGGAAATGTATTTTCTCATGTTAAATTATTAATATCCCCACAATTTTTATATTCCCTTCCCATTTTAACTTCCGAATGCTGGAACAGTCTCCAGGATTAGCAATGCAGCACACCCTTAATGATACATTGGATTGACCACTAGATTTTGTTGCCAAAACCTTGCACTACCAATCGGAGGTGAGTACTTCCAACTGAACTAAACTGACACTTAGTTAGAAATATACGCAGTTGTCAATACATTATTTCACTTTTATTGTGATCTAAGACTAAATATGGAGAAATTGTGAAATGAAAACATACCTGTGTTACACATAGAAGGCCGCAGATAAAAAATAACGAACAAACAGAAATTGTCAGAGAAAAGCGCCTTGATCGTAGAACCTTCGGGAACAGGTCCAGCAGGGCTGTTATAACTGATTCTGATGAAAACAATCATTAAATGAGATTAATAATTCATCGATAATTTACACAGTCCCGAAGAAACCTAGCACTGCCGATGCTGACGGATTGATGAGGGTAAGGATTCTGTCATGTTGGTTCCCCTCTATGTACTGATGCTGCGCCAGCATAACTGCTATGTCTTTCAAAGAATCGCCCAGCCTGGCTCTTCTGCAACTACACTGATTCCAGACCCCATCCAATTCTCAGTACTTGCTCCAAATGGTGCACAGTGTGGGGAAGAACAGTTACATGATAGGTCAATAACAAGTGGTTTCTCTGTCCATGTTTGACATGGGGATCTGAGATTTGAGTCCAGAGTCAATGTTGAAGAATTCCAGGCCTGTGAGTGCACCGCTAGTGTCATCCTTTCAGAGTGGGAGGTGGATGACTCTATGACATTAGCTGTAAGCTATAAGTCAGTGACAGGATGATAGCGGACTGTTACTCCACTGGTCTGTACAACTTTATGGGCAGGCAGAGCAGTGTGCACCTTTGTCATTTCTGGTGCCTAGGTGCTTCCCAGCTTTATAGTCCCCTCAGGTTTATACTTCTTATCGCAATAGTTAGTTACAGATAAGGGGCTGCTTAGACCATTTCGAAGTGGAGGCTAGGGTCAACCACATGGCTGTAGGCCTGGAGTTTCATTATTGCCTCACCCACACGATGACATATTCTTTTCCCTAAAGAACCCTAGTAATACAGAGTGGGATTTTACCACCAAGCTGCTAGTTTCATGCTCAACATTGCTCACACCGTTTCCTCATTCCAGATGTATTTAATTAACTGAATTAAATTTATCAGTTGCTTGAACTCATCTCCAAATCATTTCTCTAGGGTTCTGGATTAATCTAGTAATATCACAAAATTTACTAAAATGTCACCATTCCCCAACTCATTTTTAATGTAACTGTGTCCCTTTTACTTTGGTGTGAGAGTACTGCGCAGGATGTACCTTAAACTGCACAGTGACTATCCTCAGATACCTGCAGCACCTAAGTAAAAACTGAGCATTTTTTGAAAATTCATTCAGGAATGAGGGCACTGCTGGCTGGGCTATGATTCATTGTCCAACTCTAATTGTTCTTGAGAAGATGCTAGTGAGTTACCATTTTGAACTATTGCTGTCCTTGCAGTGTATGGACACTCAAAATGCTATTACAAAGAGACTTCCAGGATTTTGACCCAGCGACAGTGAAGGGACAATGATGCATTTTCAAGTCAGGATGGTGAGTAGCTTACACAAGAACATAAGGACATAAGAACTAAGAACAGGAGTAGGCCATCTGGCCCTTTGAGCCCGCTCTGCCATTCAATAACATCGTGGCTGATCTTTATCGTGCCCTCAGCTCCACTTAGCTGCCCGCTCACCATAACCCTTAATTCCTTCACTGTTCAAAAATCGATCTTTGCCTTAAAAACATTCAATGAGGCAGCTTAAACTGCTTCATTGGGCAGGGAATACCACAGATTCACCACCCTTTGGGTGAAGGAGTTCTCCTCAACTCAGTCCTAAATCTGCTCCGCCTCATTTTGAGGCCCCCAGTTCTAGTTTAACCCATCAGTGGAAAGATCCTCTCATCTTCTATCTTATTTATTTCCTTCATAACTTGATGTTTCTATCAGACTCCCCCCACATTCAGTGATGGAATCATCCCCATTTTCCTGGATGGGTGCAGCTTCAGTGATATTCAAGAAGCTTGACTCCATCCAGAACAAAGTAGCGTGTTTAACTGGCATTCCGTCCACCACTTTCAACATTCACCCCCTCTCCCACTGACACAGTAATGTAAATAGGTTTCCTTTATAAAAGGAATGAATTTGGGTAAATAAAGTAATATCATTCTTACCTGTACTGGCAAACAGACTGCTGAGCCCCACAGTGACCAGCATGAAGAAAAATAAAATGGACCAGAAAGGTGCCCATGGCAACTGGACAAGAGCCTCTGGATAGGCAATAAAAACCAATCCAAAACCTAAACAGTGGATAGAATTGATATGGCAATATTAACAGTGCTTAATACAGATGTTGATTGACAACTTTAGCTCTCCAATGTCATGTAAAAGGTTAACGTAAGATCGATATATGTATACGTAAGATCGATAGCATCTTCATTAGGAAGTGATGTAAGATCACGAGACTACAAAATGATGGTTCTTTATATTTAGCTTAATGATGCAGATCTTCCGGTGGGTAAATAGTTATTGTTGAAGTATAAGCAGGCATTGTGTGTCAGGACCAAGCAGAAACCCTGGCAAAATTGAATCTGTGGCATTATTTAGGAAGGCAAAATTTCCAATGGACAATTTCCCAGCATCCGGAATACTCCTAAAAAATCCTTAACTCTGAGTTAGAGACTTTGGCAAGTTCCGTCTTGCTCAATTGTTACCCAGGAAAGTGAGACTGTAAAAGCTGTTCTAACTCCTGGCTAACAATAAAATTGATCCCTCAATTCAGGTTTGAACCAATCCCTGCTACCAAAACCCAAACCACTTCCAGCACTGGAGATGACTCCCAACCAAAGTCTCTCTATCCTCCAGATAATACACCCACTTTCCTCAGGTTTACCAGGATCCTGCCTGCATTACAGGGCAACTGTCTGTGGGGCGCTTGCACAGTCTCCTCGTGTCTGTGTTGGTTTCATCCGGGTGCTCCAGCTTCCTCCCACAACCCAAAGATGTGCAGGTTAGGTATATTGGCCATGCTAAATTGCCCATAGTGTTAGGTGCATTTGTCAGAGGTAAATGTAGGGGAATGTGTCTGGGTGGGTTACTCTTTGGAGGGTCAGTGTGGATTGTTAGGCCGAAAGGCTTGTTTCCATACTGTAGGGAATCTAATCAAATTGACTGGTGAGAGACAGGATTTGTCATTTTGGATTTTTGTAGGCCCAGTTAACACCCTCTCTTAATCACTTCGTATGAAGTTTCTGATCAAGGTGCATCCCACCACTCTACCCGAACATTCATTTTATTTGTAGAGCTCACCATGGATCTTCAGATGAGAAATGTTTCTTTCTTTTGATGGTACAGAGTTAGGGGAAAGTGAAAAGGTGTCATTGAGAATATGGAAAGGTTTTGCAAGCTTTCAGGATTGTTAAGGGGGCGTTGCTGGTTTTAGTACAGATGAGTTGGGAAGGAATGCCTGTCAGACGACACTTTGGGAGAAGGAGCAGGAGAAGAATGAGGAGGACCAGGGTGAGGAGGGATTGAATAGAGGTTATTTGATCCCATTTGCTCTGAAAGGTTGTCCCTGAGCAGATACTCAGGTCCCAGATTTGTGTGATCTAACCCTCACTTCAAAGTTATTGCAGAATTCCCACCTCTCAATCCATCTTCTGTGGCATATTACATGTGCTCATAGTCAAATCCTGTGATAAAAAGCACAAACAAACGAATCCATTCCATTATTTTAGCTTTATCTTGTACTTTATGCCAATATGGCTATCTGCTCATTGAGGTGTTTGACTGGAGCATCTGGGCTGTAGGTGTCTGCAAATACACAATTTCTGAGGCTGTTGCACCTTATCTCGAAGGAAAACTGACTATCTACTATGCAACTCAGATATTTATATCTGTATACAGCGGATTGTCAAATACAGCTCTCTTGGGTAGTGCCAATGACTTGTCTCTTCACAAATACATTGCAGACTGGTATCTTGTCTCTTTCTAATGTCAGGGACATGGGATCACTAAGATGAATTTCATTGTACCATAACAACATTATCCAGCACCAATTCTAACAATGTTTAAAACATTAAACTGTCCTTTCATGCATTCTCTTAATGCTTGGTTTATGTTTGACCCTTAGCTAGTTACTTTCCATCAATATCATCTCTGATTCTTTCTCAATTCCCAAGTCCCATTGTTCTGCCATTCACTAATGTTCCAGATGCCCTGCTACCCTCATCAGTTCAAAATTCCATTGAGTTTTGCAACAAACATTTCCAAACTTAGGGCTATATGAAAACTTCTAATTAGCATGATACATGATGAAATGTTGGTGCTTCAGCATCACTCAGATCAGTAAATTTAACTCTGTGGCTACCTGACTGTATGACCTCTGCAATAGGTTTGCCTTGGACATGGGCCATGTGTCCAAGGATTGAGAAGATGACAAATCCAGCAAACACGCTCGTAACGGAATTAACAACACAGACAACAATGGTATCTCTGTAGCAGTTGTTGTGGAACTTGTTGTACGATGACAGTGTTATTAAACTACCCCATCCAATAGTAAGAGAAAAGAAAATCTGTGTTGCAGCATCTTTCCAAACCTGGAATAGGACAGAGAATTAGTTAGTATTGAGAAAGTTCATCCAACAGATAAAATTACACTGACCATGAGTCATGTTGGACTATAGTTAACTGAGGGAGTACTGCTCACCACAACCTTGCCTCACCATCCACCTTGTCTATAAAGAATATCCTCTGCAGCTTGAACAAGATGATGGTAGGACCTGCCCTCAATGGAAGCTCCTTCAGAGCTGCTCACCCATTTGACTTTCTGGCAATATCAGAGCTTGGCAGCAAGCACTGCTGGCGCTATGGGCAGGCCTACAATGAAGACTGCCGTAAGTGCTGAACCGAGAAAAGCCAGAGTATTAGGCTGGGAGGGATTGGGAACGTTTGGGAAGGCGATCAGCCAAGGTTGGGTTTTGCACTCGGTCAAAATTGTCAACTGAGTTTTCCCCCATTTAACCAAGAACTCCAACCAGATTAAATTCACTACCTGAAACAGGCAAAAACAAAAATGAAAAATAACTGAAATTCAGTCAATTATATTGTTGTATTTACCTCAGCATCAGCCAGTTTGGAGAAATTTGACTGGCTCCCAATGTAGAATTCAATCCCTTTACTGGCTCCCTCCAGGGTAACACCTCGGATCAGGAATGTGGTCAGAACCACATAAGGGAATGTCGAAGTGAAATACACAGCCTACAAATAGAGAATGCCTTTTTTAAAAAGATTTTCCTATAAGGCTAGTACAGGACATAATGAATGGATAACCAACAGAACTGCGATGAATACAGATAATTAACCCTATGACTACTGGAGTAGTTGTAGTGATGTGTTTAATACTGAGCAGCAAATTGGAATATTGCCTTAAATTTTATATAATTCATGCACAGGAAAATAACACATTCAATTGAAGAATAGAACAAACTGTGATGAATAATAAAACAAAAAAGTGCAGATGCTGGAGATAGACAATAGACAATAGACAATAGGTGCAGGAGTAGGCCATTCAGCCCTTCGAGCCTGCACCGCCATTCAATATGATCATGGCTGATCATCCTCAATCAGTATCCTGTTCCTGCCTTATCTCCATAACCCTTGATTCCACTATCTTTGAGACCTCTATCCAACTCTTTCTTAAATGAATCCAGAGACTGGGCCTCCACTGCCCTCTGGGGCAGAGCATTCCACACAGCCACCACTCTCTGGGTGAAGAAGTTTCTCCTCATCTCTGTCCTAAATGGTCTACCCCATATTTTTAAGCTGTGTCCTCTGGTTCAGCACTCACCCATCAGCAGAAACATGTTTCCTGCCTCCAGAGTGCCCAATCCTTTAATAATCTTATATGTCTCAATCAGATCCACTCTCAGTCTTCTAAACTCAAGGGTACACAAGCCCAGTCGCTCCAGTCTTTCAATGTAAGGTAATCCCGCCATTCCAGGAATTGACCTCGTGAACCTACGCTGCATTCCCTCAATAGCCAGAATGTCTCTCCTCAAATTTGGAGACCAGAACTGCACACAGTACTCCAGGTGTGGTCTCACCAGGGCCCTGTACAGCTGCAGAAGGACCTCTTTGCTTCTATACTCAATCCCTCTTGTTATGAAGGCCAGCATGCTATTAGCCTTCTTCACTACCTGATGTACCTGCATGCTTGCCTTCATTGACATTAACATATATTGTAAAAAGCTGCGGTCCCAGCATGGATCCCTGTGGTACCCCACTGGTCACCGCCTGCCATTCCAAAATGAAGCCGTTTATCACTACCCTTTGTTTTCTATCAGCCAACCAATTTTCAATCCAATCTAGTACTTTGCCCCCAATACCATGCGCCCTAATTGATCTGGAAAAAAGAACAGAAATTGCTAGAGAAACTCAGCACCTGTGGGAAGAAAGCAGAGCTAAGGTCTTGAGTCCAGTGACTCTTCGTCAGAACTGAAATGATGAATATGTTTCACGCCCCACTTTTACTTTTCAGTTTTTTTCCCAATTGCCATGCTCCGCGTAAATCTCATCTCCCTGTAATAAACCTTGACCCTAATCCTTTCTCAATCCCTTCTCCCCAGTTCTGCCTAGCTTTCCAGAGCAACTGGAAATTTATGCAGAGTCCCTGTATCAATGACTGAAATCCTGAGAATGACAGACATAATTCAGGGGTTTGCAGAATCGCTGAGTTTTAAACATTGTTATGGTTGACTTGCAGCTGCAGGGATGACAGTTGCACAGGAGAAAGTGAGGACTGGACACCAGAGTCGAGAGTGTGGTGCTGGAAAAGCACAACAGGTCAGGCAGCATCCGAGGAGTAGGAGGCTCGACATTTCGGGCATAAGCCCTTCATCAGGATGTTTTTCTAAATTGAAAACAGATGTGCAGCCTGTTTGTGGCACTTTGCATTACGGCAGACAGTCTACAAACTAGTTGCTGTCTCTTCACTTTCCTGATTGTAATCTTAGAATAAAGAACAAAGAACAGAGATCAGTATAACACGGATCAAAAAATACGGAGGTCTGGCATTGAGGGTGAGTTGGAGGTTTGGATTAGGAATTGGCTGGCTGGAAGAAGACAGAGGGTAGTACTTGATGGTAAAGGTTCTTCATGGAGTGCCGTCACTAGCGGTGTTCCGCAAGGATCTGTTTTGGGACCATTGCTGTTTGTCATTTTTATAAATGACCTGGAAGAGGGGTTAGAAGGTTGGGTGAGCAAGTTTGCGGATGATACGAAAGTCGGAGGAGTTGTTGACAGTGAGGAAGCATGTGGCAGGTTACAGCAGGATATAGAGAAGCTGCAGAGCTGGGCAGAAAGGTGGCAAATGGAATTCAATGTAGCTAAGTGTGAGGTGATTCACTTTGGGAAGAATAACAAAAAGATGGGGTACTGGGCTAATGGTCGGATACTTGGTAGTGTGGATGAGCAGAGGGATCTTGGTGTCCATGTACACAGATCTCTGAAAGTTGCCACCCAGGTAAATAGTGCGGTGAGGAAGGCATATGGCGTACTGGCTTTTATTGGTAGAGGAATTGAGTTCCGGAGTACTGAGGTAATCTTGCAGTTGTATAAGACTCTGGTGCGGCCACATCTGGAATATTGTGTGCAGTTTTGGTCGCCATACTATAGGAAGGAGGTGGAGGCACTGGAACGGGTGCAGAGGAGGTTTACCAGGATGTTGCCTGGTATGGAAAGAAGATCGTATGAGGAAAGACTGAGACACTTGGGGCTGTTTCCATTAGAGAAAAGAAGGTTCAGGGGTGACTTGATTGAGGTGTACAAGATGATTAGGGGGTGAGATAGGGTCGACAGTATGAACCTTTGCCCGCGTATGGATTTGGGTCTCCCTCTTTATGGGCATTTAAGCGGGCATTGGATAGGTATATGGAGGATAGTGGGCTAGTGTAGGTTAGGTGGGCTTGGATTGGCGCAACATCGAGGGCCAAAGGGCCTGTACTGCGCTGTATTCTTCTATGTTCTATGTTCTATAACACAGCAATAGTCCCTTCCAAAGTTTGTGAGAAGATTTGTAGCTCGGTGCTCATTGCTGTGGTTCTGTTCGCCGAGCTGGAAGTTTTTGTTGCAAACGTTTCGTCCCCTGTCTAGGTGACATCCTCAGTGCTTGGGAGCCTCCTGTGAAGCGCTTCTGTGGTGTTTCCTCCGGCATTTATAGTGGCCTGTCCCTGCCAACCACACTGCCCTATAATGGTAGTGTTGTCCCAGTCAAATTCATGTTGCTTGTCGTCTGCGTGTGTGCCTACTAGGGATAGCTGGTCGTGTCGTTTTGGCTAGTTGATGTTCGTGGATGCGGATCGTTAGCTGTCTTCCTGTTTGTCCTGTATAGTGTTTTGTGCAGTCCTTGCATGGGATAAATGCCGGAGGAAATGCCTCACTATAAATGCCGGAGGAAACACCACAGAAGCGCTTCACAGGAGGCTCCCAAGCACTGAGGATGTCATCTAGACAGGGGACGAAACGTTTGCAACAAAAACTTCCAGCTCGGCGAACAGAACCACAGCAATAGTCCCTTCCGCATACCAAGAGTGTGTAACCTGATGCCTTTCTAAATTCAAACATGCTGCATTTTGGAAAGGCAAATCAGGGCAGGACTCATACACATAATGGTAAGTTCCTGAGAAGTGTTGCTGAACAAAGGGACCTTGGAGTGCAGGTTCATAGTTTGTGAAAGTGGAGACAAAAGTAGACAGGGTGATGAAAAAGGTATTTGGTACAGTTGCCGTTATTGGTCAGTGCATTGACTATAGGAGTTGGGAGGTCATGTTGCAACAATTGGTCATTGGTTAGGCCACTTTTGGAATACTGTGTTAAATTCTGTTCTCTTTGCTATAAGGAGGATGTTGTTAAACTTGAAAGGCTTCAGAAAAGTTTTATAAGATGTTGCCCCGGTTGGGGGGTTTGAGCTACAGGGAGGCTGAATAGGCTGGGACATTTTTCTCTGGAGAATCAGAGGCTGAGGGGTGATCATATAGAGGTTTATAAAATCATGAGGGGCATGGATAGGATGAATAGTCAAGGTTTTTTTCCTGGGATAGGGGAGTCCAAAACTAGAGGGCAGGTTTAAGTTTAAAGTGAGAGAGGAAAGATATAAAAGGGACCTAAGGAGTAACTTTTTCATGCAGAGGATGGTGCGTGCATGGAATGAACTGCCAGAGGAAGTGGTGGAGGCTGGTACAATTACAACATTTAAAAGGCATCTGGATGGGTATATGAATAGGAAGGGTTTAGAGGGTTATGGGCCAAATGCTGACAAATGAGATTAGAATAATTTAGGATATCTGGTCAGCATAGATGAGTTGGAACGAAGGGTCTGTTTCCATGCTGTACATCTATGACTCTGACATCCATTCATGCAG
Organism: Chiloscyllium plagiosum; assembly: GCF_004010195.1. Classification (NCBI taxonomy): domain Eukaryota; kingdom Metazoa; phylum Chordata; class Chondrichthyes; order Orectolobiformes; family Hemiscylliidae; genus Chiloscyllium; species Chiloscyllium plagiosum. The sequence continues at coordinate 4,426,088 of NC_057724.1, forward strand.
ACTTATGGGTCTCCTGCTGCCTTATTTCCAGATGGCTGAAGCTCAGAGTAACCTAAGAGGGATTAGAGCCTAAGGTTTTTAGAGCACAGTTTGGAGATTCTATTGCAAACAGTGGGAGGACCACATCATTCCCCACCTACTCCAAGGTCAGTCAGATGCTCAGTGCTATCGAACCAGTTTGCCTGAAGGCAGCAAATGTGACTAGTGTTGTGGGACAACTCCATTAGGGCTGGATCATGTGCCATCAGCGACTTTCTGTGTTACAACAAGGTGAGAGTAAATGTCTGTAATAGGAGTGGTGCCTGGTTTAAATCCATGCCTTGCATAGACCAATCCCCAGTTTGTTACATCTCCAGGTGGGATGTCCCAAACCGTTAAGCTCAAGGGTGAGGAAGGATGAACTGGTTCACCTTATTTATTCACCCACCTGCTAAGTTGGATAAAACAAGTTTAATTTAAAGAAGATCCCTTCCCATTGATGATACCTTTCTCCCAGACCACATGCATTTTAAAAGGAGCCTATCCAGCCTGGTTTTCTTGAATTAACAAAAAAAAAGGAGTGAGTGTATTAATTACTAGAAATAAGAATAAATACTAACAACACACATACATATTGATTAGAAATAATAGATGAGTCTGAATATTTAAATAAGTTGGTGGATAGATCTCTGAATTGTTTAAAATAGTTGGATGTTATGATCATTGCAGTAGAGGTTATCGAAAGTATTGATATTGGTAATTGCATGATCATAGAGTCATAGAGATGTACAGCATGGAAACAGCCCCTTAGGTGTCTTTTATATCTTTCCCTTCTCACCCTAAACCTATGCCCTCTAGTTATGGATTCCCACACCCCAGGGAAAAGACTTTCTCTATTTATCCTATCCATGCCCCTCATGATTTTATAAATCTCTATAAAGTCACCCCTTAGCCTCTGACAGTCCAGGGAAAACAGCCCCAGCCTGTTCAGCCTCTCCCTGTAGCTCGAATCCTCCAACCCTGTCAACATCCTTGTAAATCTTTTCTGAACCCTTTCAAGTTTCACAACATCGTACTCAATACTCTGACCAATAAAGGAAAGCATACCAAATGCCTTCTTCACTATCCTATCCACCTGCGACTCGACTTTCAAGGAGCTATGAACCTGCACTCCAAGGTCTCTTTGTTCAGCAACTCTCCCGAGGATCAGTTTCATGACCATTAGTTTTGCAGATTGGTTGAGATTCTTTAATTCTGATTCTTTTAGACTATGATTAAATTACAAAAATTGGAGAGAGAGATAATCTTTGCCTGCCACACAGCAGGTACTAGGAGATTGTTCTTCCACTATGATCTTCCCAGGATGTGCTGATATACCTGAGAATATTCAGTCCCATGAGAATATCCTGTAGAGTTGAAGCAGGCTTTTTAACCCCTGTCCTTGCATATTTTTCAAAAGTAGAATCACAAAATGTGTCTGCAGTTGAGGATATTATCCACAATGTGTCAGACTCATGTTATTTTTGTAGTCCCAAGTGGTCTGTTTGACTTGACACACCAGTGGCCCCTTTGAAGGTCTATTGTTTGATGTCTCCATCAAATCCAAGCTGTGATATTCTGTCAGGCTCCCTCTCCAGACAGCCATTGAATTTACATTCGCACCCATTTTAGCATGCACTAGTCCTCCTTTAAAAAACATGCTTTGGAATTACAGATTGAAAATGTTCACAGCTTTTTGGGGTTCTGATCCCATGGTGATGACAGGATTCTGGCAGTGGTGTAGTGAGCCTCCGGGCAGTGACTGTCTGTCTGTGAACACAGGGACTGTCAGAGTCGTGGAGATGTGGAGCATGGAAAGAGACCCTTTGGTCCAACTCATCCATGCAGATATCCTAAGTTAATCTACTCCCATTTGCCGGTATATGGTCCATATTCCTCTAAGCCCTTCCTATTCATTTAGCCATTCAGATGCCTTTTAAATGTTGTATTGTGAGCTGAAAATGTGTTGCTGGAAAAGCGCAGCAGGTCAGGCAGCATCCAAGGAACAGGAGAATCGACGTTTCGGGCATAAGCCCTTCTTCAGGAATGAGGAAAGTGTGCCCAGCAGGCTAAGATAAAAGGTAGGGAGGAGGGACTTGGGGAGGGGCGTTGGAAATGCGATAGGTGGAAGGAGGTCAAGGTGAGGGTGATAGGCCGGAGTGGGGGTGGGGGCGGAGAGATCAGGAAGAAGATTGCAGGTTGTATTGTACCAACCTCCACCACTTCCTCTGGCAGCTCATTCCACACATGCACCAATCTTTGTGTGAAATTGTTGCCTCTTAGGTCCCTTTTGTTTCTTTCCCCTCTCAACTTAAACCTATTTGAACTCACTGGGAGAAAGACCTTGGCTATTAACCTTATCCCTTCATGATTTTATAAACCTCGATAAGGTCACCCCTCAGCCTCTGAAGCTCCAAGGTAAATAGCCCCGGCCTATTTTGATCTCTCCTTATAGCTCAAACCCTCCAACCCCAGCAACATTCTTGTAAATCTTTGCTGCATCCTTTCAAAGTGAACAGTTTCCTATAGCAGAAAGACCAAAATTGAACACATATTTCAACAGTGGCCTAACCAATGTCCTGTACAGCTGCAGCATGACATCCCAACTCCTATACTCAATACACTGACCAATTAGGGCAAGTGTAGGACTGAGTGAAGAACACAGCAGCAGGAACTGGCTTCAAACAAAGAACAAAGAAAGTTACAGCACAGGAACAGGCCCTTCAGCCCTCCAAGCTTGCGCCATTACAGATTCTCTATCTAAGGGTCTGTATCCCTCTGCTCCTTGCCCATTCATGTATCTGTTTGGATACATCTTTAATGACACTATCGTGGAAGTGCGTTCCAGGCACCCACCAAAGGTGTCTGTGTGCAATCCTCCCAGAGGGGAGAAGGTAGCTACTGAGAAATTTATCAGTACGGTCAGATTGAGCAGTTGGACCCAATACAGTAAATGAGCAGGTTGCTGAAAAGTAATTCTATGTGTGGTAAGTATTAATCTTGCATTCTGTAGAACAGAAATCTTTGTGTGAAAATGTGTAGCTAGTTACGATGCTCTGAATTTTCTGAGCAGCAGGAATGTTAAGCTGATTGAAGCTGCAATCTCATGATTCTCCTGACTCAATGCAGCCACACATTAATGAAAGAATCTTCTGATGCTGGCTGTCACAGGAATGCACAGTGCAGCATCCACAGGGATCTCTATCAAAGCGAAGTAGAGAGCTGTGGGAACACAGGATACATATCCTTTTTATAGTATTAACTACTGTACAGTAAATTTAAAATTTAAATTTAAAGAGATGAAAGTATGAGTGTGTGAGAGAGACAAAGATTGAGTGTGTGCATGAGAGAGAGAGAGAAAGACTGAGTGTGTGAGAGAGAAAGCACCAGTGAGCGTGTGCGTGAGAGAGTGAGTGAGTGGGTAAGTGAATGAATGTTTGAGTGAGGTAAGTACAGTGAGTGAGTGGGTAGAGGATGAACAGGGATTAGGCATTGGTTGGTCATGTTGAGGTGGTGTATGGTTGAGTTTTGGGGGAGGTAATAGAACTTGGCTGAAGGACATTGTGAGTGGCAACTCGGTATTTAAGAATGTCATCATGGGGGTCAGGAGTATTTAGGTAATCAGGACGTGTAAGTGCTCAAGTCATCTGGGATTTCGCAAGTGGGATTAGGAGGTCAGATGTGCAGTTACCAAAGAGTTAGACTAAGTTTCAATCTGTCTAACAGTTCCTGGGTAACTGCTCTGGAGTATTCTGCAAACTTAGAGCCAGACATTCACTGAGGGTCACAGGGAGCAGGGCAATTGCCTATCAGAAGTTGAAACTTCCCAGGCAGTTCCCACATAGTTTGTGCAACAGAATTTCTATAGGGTGCTGACATGCATCTTATATCAATCCTTGGTGATTTGGATTTACATTTCCCTCAGGCCTGAAGTGTTGATGAATTCTGGATCTCCCACTCTCCAAAGAGACACATTAACATCACCTGGGAGATAAACCAACCACTTGTCAAATAATTTATAAACTTTGATTTTATTGATTCAGGAATTTGTATTTTATCATGAGCTTTAACACTATTCATCAACAATCACTTACCTTTCCTGAAGATTTGATTCCTTTAGATAATGCTGCCCCAACTATTACCCAGGCCAGAAGCAGACAGAGGGCTAAATACCAGACTATCTCCCCAGTCTCATCCATTGAACTCGTACGGCGTAAAACCACTTTACTGAGAAAAAAAATCGCAGAGAAATTTATTACACAAGGACACTGTCCATTATTCTCACAAAATATTAGATGCAATGTAACTGAATATTTTGTCTCACATCAAATATTATTCCAAGCATCAGTTTGACTTTTAGTGTAGAATTAGTGTAGATGAGAACTTATATGAAATTTAACTTAATTAATAATTTCTCTGTATTTCTATTGTTTTTTTAAAAGTATAAACCTTTGTTTAAACAATCAGTGTTGATGAGATTTCCCTGGAGGGTGGATTTAAGTTGAAGGGATTTCCTGACAGTGTTTCATTGATTGCCTTACATTTCCCTGATAAAACTACTTGGTTTAGTCACTGTGTCTTCCAAAATATTCATCCCTTACATATTGCTAAATGGGGTACTTGCTCCTAGACTGATTCCCCCAATTCACTTCCCAGCCAATGGGTTAAACACAAAGCTGTATTGAATTTAAAACAGAGCTGATAACAGTCACAAATAACATATTTAATGTTGTTTGGAAATTCTAGTGGTAAACCCCTATGTTGAATAATTAAATAAAAAATATTCAATATATATTTTACTGTATTAATATTAAGATAAATGTGCACTGTTACAAAGCAGGAAGCTGTTAATGAAGGATCCCTGTTGTGATGTTATTTTGTAACAGGCGTATGATATAAATAATACCGCTCTTGAAATCAAATAAATTATCTCTCATTAAAGAGACAATTCACCAACTAACCATCCCCTGAGGGGTTACTGGCCCAGCTGTGCAGGTTACAGGTGCAGCTGTCTGCAGCAATGTACTTACTCCCAGTATTGCTCACTCGGACTCTGGTGAGGAATGGAGATTTCTGATCCATTTGGACAACTTTCATTGTTTGCCTGCAGCCATGTTGTATTAACGATTCCAAAATATCCATCATCCAGCGTGAGGTTGCAGAGTGGATCTAGGAAGCGTGGAACGAGTTTTAGAATTACAGTTCATTGGGAATGATACTGTTATTTGTCGTGATTATAATCAGAGATTATAATCACTGTTTCACTCTGATTGACCCAATATTATCTCTTGGAGGTTTCAGATGAGTCAGACACAAAAGTACAGTCTGTAAATTCCACTTAGAGCACAATTCAGGTACTCATTGTATAATGGTCATTTTGTTTCGATGAAGTATTCAATGTTAGCAATTCTACAGCCAAATGAAGACATTCAAATAAAAGCAGCTATTACTACTAGTCATGACTCAAAAGAAATAGTTGGTTATGAAGGAAAGCCTTGGAGAAAATAAGAAGTTCTGAATTAATTCTAAATTGTAAGGGATACTCACTGATTTTGAAAAAAAAGCCTTCCCAGCCATTTAGCTGAGGAACCTGTGTGTAATACTTGAAACTGGAGTCACAGGTAGACAGGGTGGAGAAAAAGGTATTAGGCATGTTTGCCTTTGTTGGTCAAAGTTAAAAATCACATAACATCAGGTTATAGTCCAACAGGTTTATCTGGAAACACTAGCTTTTGGAGTGCTGCTCTTTCATCAAGTAGCTTTGGAAGAGGATCATAAGACACAGAATTTATGTACTTACTCCCAGTATTGCTCACTCGGACTCTGGTGAGGAGCAGAGATTTCTGATACATTTGGACAACTTTCATTGTTTGCCTGCAGCCATGTTGCATTAACGATTCCAAAATATCCATCATCCAGCGTGAGCTTGCATAGTGGATCGAGAAAGCTGTGCTGCTTCACTGGAGAGGTGTTGGGGTAGCTAGGTGGTCATCAGGTGACTGTTAAGGTATGTAGTGATTGGGGGCTGGCCAGTTGTGATGTGGAGATGCGGGGTTTGTGATTGCGGTGTTACCTGGCGGTTAGACAAATTTTGTTCTGTGTGAGCTTCCCAGGAATAGCTTGCAGGTAAGCGCTGTCTGTCTGGTCCAAATCTCCACTCATTTGTAGAATGTTTATGTTAACAAAGCAAGAGCCTGTTGGATGCTTAAACTAGCCAAGCAATCCCACATGTGTCCACATCCCAGGATTTCTGCAGGGTCTTCATGCATTTGTTCAACATACATCTATCTCCAAGGACCCAGAAACCAGAAGATTTAGTCATGTATCATCAAGTGTTGCAAGAGGACATGTGATACCCATCAATCATGTCACAGTGTCGTACAGCACAGAAACAGGCCAACTTCGGTCCAACTTGTTTGCACTGACGAGTCATCCTAAACTGATCTAGTCCCATTTGCCAGCAGTTGCTCCATATCCCTCTAAATCCTTCCTTTTAGAATAGAATTAGAATAGACAGCAGGTTGATTGAGGGATCAGTTACAAGGGGGCGTAGTTTTAGGGCAAGGGGCAGGAGATTCAGAGGGGATTTGGGAAACCATTTTTTCACTCAGTGAGTGGTTGGAACTTGGGAATACACTGCTTGGGAGGCCGGAAAACTTACAATTTAGAAAAAAATTGCTTGAGCACTTCAGGAAATTGGGATTTAGTATACTTTTAGTGGTGGATATGTTGGTGCAGTCTGGATAGGCTGAAGGACCTTTCTACGCTGTATGTATCTATGACTCTATTCATATACTGACCCAGATGTGTTTTATATGTTGCAATTGTACCAGCATCCACCACCTACTCCGGCCACTCGTTCCATACACTCACCACTCTTTATAAGAGAATGTTGCCTCTCAGGGTCCCTTTTAAACTTTTCCCTTCATAACTTAAACTTCCATAACTTCCCCATGGTAGAGGAGTTTTGGACTCCTCTACCATGGGGAAAGACCTTGGCTATCCATGACCCTCATGATTTTATAAACCTCTTTAAGGTCAACCATCAGCCTCCAACGCTTCAGGGAAAATAGCCCCAGCCTATGCAACCTCTTCCTGTAGCTCAAACCCTCCAATCCTGGCAACGTAGTTGTAAATCTTTTCTGAACCCTTTCAAATTAGCAACATTCTTCCTATAGCAGGGAGACCAGAAGTGAATGCAGTATTCTAAAAGTGGCGTCAGCAATGTCCTGTACAGCTGCAACATGACCTCCGAACTCCTATACTCAATGATCTGACCAACAAAGATGTGGAAGTGACGGTGTTGGACTTGGGTGGACAAAGTTAAAAATCACACAACACCAGGTTTGGAAGACACAGAATTTATAGCAAACAATTACAGTGTCATGCAACTGAAATGATATGCGATCTTCTTAGAGATCCTCTCCACTTAAAATAAATTCTGGGATTTACATATTAATGAGCCAAAACCTGCAACCCATTCTAAAAGACTTCACAACAATCTAGGTTTTTTCAATATATCTTTTCAGTTGCATGACCCCAACACCTCTCCAGTGAAGCAGCACAGCTACCCTCTTCACTGCCCAACTCAGTCACTCACACCATCGCTGATCTGATGGCATCTCATCCCACCACCTGATAACCTTTGTTCAAAGTTTGTGCGAAGATTTGTAGCTCGGGTGCTCGTTGTTGTGGTTATGTTCGCCGAGCTGGAAGTTTCGGCGAACAGAACCACAACAACGAGCACCCGAGCTACAAATCTTCGCACAAACTTTGAACACTTACGGGCGAGAGACGCTGAGACAAGCCAGGAAATGGGAATCCTGCGCTAACCGACTAAGCGCCACATACGAACAACTCCGGTTCCTGCATGAATGCCGAAAGAATCGAATCCATCCACAATGTGTCAGATACAGACCACGAGTCAACAATCCACAAGCCAGAGAAACAGCCAAGCCAAACGGATTCAGGATGATTGCAACAAAAACTTCCAGCTCGGCGAACAGAACCACAACAACCTTTGTTCACTACAACTGAGCCAACCTACAACCCACTGACCAGCCAGGAAACCCAAATACACAATGACCTAACACAAATCTATCCTCGTTCACCACATCCTCCCTTAAAACATATGAATGTCACATGAATGATGATAAAGGTGAAACAATCCTTATCATTTCTCCTTCGTCTATAGCTGGTAATGCATTTGTTGACTTTCAATCTGCTCGGTGTCTGGCAGAATCATGGGTGTTCAGAAAAACCAGAGCACTCATTATCTCGGAAGCTACCTTTTTTCCTTAGGATCAGTCCAAGAATTTTCTTGTATTTTGGTCCTTATCCAGTACATTCTCTCTGCTGCTATTAACTTCCTTAACTTGTTCACTTTTGTTTTAAACCCAGAGGTTACTGTCTCTTTCTGGTATGTACCTTTTTTCCGCTTATGTTTTCCCTCATCTCCTATTCCTCGTGATAATTCATCCTCCCTCTGCTTGTGAGGGACCAGCTTTTACATTAACTACTCCCTTCATTTTTATATACTTGTAAAACATCTTATACATTTCTTCCTGTTTCATTTTATTTTCCATTTTCTCCCTTGCTATCAAAACTTTGATGGCCCTTTGCTGGTTTCTAAAATGCTCTCAATTTTCAGACCAGCAACTTTATTTTTTTATTTAATCTAATACTGAGCTAATTTAATACTTAACCTAAAATGTACTGAGCAAGCTATCAATGGATTTATTTGCAAAGCTTTCATTTTCCAACAGATGTAATTTCTAGTAAACATTTTAAATTATTTCTTTAGACATTTCACACTTTTTGTCTCCTGCCATACCTTTTGGCTCATTTACCTAACCAACTTCATCTATGACTCCACTCATAACTACATAGAATCTCTACAGTGAGGAAGCAGGCCATTAGGCCCATTGGATCCATACCTACCTTCCAAAATGTATTCCATCCAGACACATCGCCCTGCCCTATCCCTGTAATCCTACATTGGCTTTGGCTAATCCACCTTACCTACAAATTCCTAAAATTTATGGGCAATTTAGATTAGATTAGGTTAGATTCCCTACAGCATGGAAACAGGCCCTTCGGCCCAACCAGTCCACATCGACCCTCTGAAGAATAATCCACCCAGACCCATTTTCTGTGATTAATGCACCTAACACTACGGGCAATTTACCATGGCCATTCACCTGACCTGCACATCTTTGGACTGTGGGAAGAAACCGGAGCACCCAGAGGAAACCCACACAGACACGGGGAGAGCGTGCAAACTCCACACAGACATAGCCAGTCCACATCGACCCTCCAAAGAGTGACCTACCCAGACCCATTTCCCTCTGATTAATGCACCTAACACTACGGGCAATTTGCCATAGCCAGTCCACCTAACCTGCACATCTTTGGACTGTGGCAAGAAACCGGAGCACCTGGAGGAAACCCACAGAGAGATATGCAGACTCCACACAGACAGTTGGCCAAGGGCGGAATTAAATCGAGTCTCCGATGCTGTGGGACAGCCGTGCTAACCACTGAGCCACCATGCCTCATAATTAACTTGGTTTAACATCATGATGCTTGTTCATGAAGAGAATGGATTGGATTGTTGCTTAGAGCAGTAAATTACAGAACCTACCTGGGATCAGGACATGTTAAGTCTGATAATATGTAATGAGGAAGGATTAATAAGAGATCTTATTATTCAGGATCATCTAAGAAGTAGTGATTACAAGAAGGGAGAATTACACGTTCAGTTTGAAGGAAAGTAACTCGGATTTCAGACTATTGTCCTCTACTTAAATAAGGGCAATTATTTGAAAAAAAGGTTATAATCATAAAATCGTAGAAATTAACAATATGGAGGACGCCCTTCAACCCATCATGTTGAATTGTCTGAAACCAGCTAGGAGTAGCGAATAAGGAAAAGGTAGCTGGATGAGCAGTGGCAGACATTTAAGTAAATAATTAATAATGATCAGCAGACTAGTTACCTTGAGGCTTCAGTTCAGCAAATGGGTTCAAACTTCAGGGCAAGTGGTGGAATTTGAATTCAATCAATAAAGGTCTGGAACTTATGCAAGTTCAGTGGTGCTGTGTAGTCATTGTTTCGTGTCACAAAACACACTGCTTCACTAATGTCCTTTAGGGAAGGAACTACTCTGTCTTTACCTGCTCTGCCCTAGATCTGACTGCAGACCACAGTAATGCGATCGATTCTTAAATAGCCATGCTGTTTCTTTTTCTCGAGATGCTGTCAGACCTGCTGAGTTTATCCAGCACTTCCCCTCTTTATTTGGGTAGAGAGTCAGGCAAGTAATGGAGGAGGATGGCAGCTGGGTGAAGGGACATCATGCCATGAGGGCGAGGGAGTAGTTGGCCAGGTGGTGACTTTCTAGGATGCTGTGTGGATGGAGTGGTACAGTGGCAGTGTATGGAGAACTGGAATGCCAGGTGGGTCAAGGGATAAATGTGTCTGGTGGCTAAGTGGGTACAGTTGCCAGCTGGGTTGTTGTTTTAAGTGCCAGGTAGGCTATTCAGCAGCCGAGTGAAATGGCAGGTAAATGAATGAAGCAGTAGGGGAGGCTGCAGGCTGACAGATTGGATGTGAGTTTGGAGGCTTTGATGTGTGTGTATAGTTGTGGAGAGGTCATGGGATTTGGGGGTGGCAAGTTGGATTAGGTTGGGTTAGGAGAGAAGAGATTACTGGAGCGAGGTTGTGGCTGGGCAGGATGTTGTGTCATGTCCTCAGGAAGAGATTAATCAAGGTGAAGTGAGAAATGGTGGGTCCAAGTGTGGAGTTGGAGGTTGAGGAACAGAGTGAACTTAGGATGAATCATGTGTGGCTAGGGTAGTTTGAATCTGTGGTTAAAAATCATAAAACACCAGGTTTATTTGGAGACACTAGTGTTTGGAGCACTGCTCCTTCATTGGGTGGTTGTAGAGTATAAGATTGTAAGACACAGAATTTATAGCAAACGTTTACAGTGTGATGTAACTGAAATTATATATTGCTCCAAATCATGAATCTTTGGGCCATTGAGAGCGGTCAGGCCAGCAGCAGGAGCATGTGGGATGTTTTGTTGTTTATGATGGATTGGTGGTGTAGTTGCAGAAGTGAGCATGAGTGCTGAGTCGAGTTTGTTGGTACCCAGGAGTAAGAGCAAATTTTTGTCCTCGAACATTTCCTGGCTGACTATTCAAATGAGTATGTCAGAATCCTCCAAAGCTCTGAATGTAACTCAAGATTTGGAGATATTTCTGGATGCTGGGTAATTAACAATCAGAAATTTCAACTTCCTCAGCAATTCCTTTGAAGTTAGTTACATTAAACAAATTTTAGTTTGCACAGTCCCCACATGCAACTCCTGTCATTATGGCTGATCAAGAATCTTCCCATTGAAAGGCTGGGACCTTTGTCAATGTCTCTCTCTCTCATTCACACTGGCAGAATGACCAGTCATTGTCCACAGTATCCCCAATAAAAGTGAAGACTGTACCTTTTCCAGTCCTGCTGCATGTTTCATCTGCTCCCCACCAACTGAAGCAGTCTGCCCACGGCAGGGGTGATTGGAAGGAAGCAAACAGGTAATACAGGCTGAAGCCAATGATGCAGCAGTAAGAAATGTCGCCAATCATGGCCACAAGGACCATAGCAATCCCCACACCTGAAAATAGAAGGAGGAAGGGGAGATTAGATTGGGAACTAGTGACCTGAAAAAGAAAATCAACATGGACTCTGCTGGTCAGACAAACCAAATGTACCTATCTGCATGGAATGGCTTGTTACCATCCGTGGAACATGAATGAGAAGCAGCCCTTGCCTTAAACAAGGTGCAGCTAATTGCATGATAGCAACCATTTTTATTGATATGTTAAGGGGTCTTATGGCACAGTGGTAGTATCCCTACCTCTGGACAATGAGGCCTGGGTTTAAGTCCCATTTGCTTC
>NC_057724.1:4438560-4458621 GCF_004010195.1 Chiloscyllium plagiosum
TCCAGCATCTGCAGTCCTCACTTTCTCTCAGTACCAGGATGCATGGACTTAAATCCCAGCTTGCTCCAGAGCTGTGTTATAACACTTTGAACAGGCTGCTTTGAAGTATCTACATTGGTATGATTTACACTACTATTGAGACAATGAGAGCGAGCTGTCAAAATAGAGTATTTGCAAACCATGAGATTCCAATCAGATTAGTCTTGAATCATCCTGGATGGAAGTTGCTGAGTCAGAAGCTGACTTTAACACCCTGACATGTAAGGAGCTGGGGATGTACACAGAGACAATTACATTTGATGTTTGGATTGAGAGGAAGACAACCAAGATGTTAAATGCATACAAGAACTTTAAATGGATGAGAGCTAAGTTGGCCACAATAAACTCGTAATCAAAAAGTTGGGATATTTTGAAAGAATTTTTAGGTAGGTTACAAAACCAGTCACCACTGGTCAAGAATTCCATTTGTGCAGCGTGACAAACATGGTTAACGAATGAGTGAGGAGACAGGATCGAGGTGACAGATTACAAAAACCTACAAATGTGAGGAGAAGTCACAATCCAGCAGATTGAGAAAGCTTGATATGAAACAATTACTGATGGTCACTGTACAGCACTTGGGTTATGATGTTAGTAATAACATGTCACCGTACAGATCTTATTGCATGGATAAGACAGAATAAGAAGTCTCCAATATTGCAATTGCTCATCTTGAGCCAATTCAGTTCACTCCACATGCCAGCATTTGACCAAATGTGACAACAAGGAGCTCCACTTAATTTGAATTTAGGGCAAATTACAGCTTGGTACCGAACCAAGCACAAAAGAGGGCAATCCTAGTTAGTGGAGGATGTGGTTTCTGGAGTTCTACCCCACTGTTTCCAAGATCCAAGTCGCTTCAGCTCCTTCATCAATGGTTTTCCCTCTGACATAATGTTCAGTTCCATTTTCAAAGCTTCAGACAGTGAATTACTGTGACTGCATGCAATAAGTTCTGTACAGTGACATGTTATTACGATCATCATAACCCAAGTGCTGTACAGTGACCATCACTGGCATTCTGAGAATTGCCGTTGACTAGAAAAGTCACAGGACCAGAACTTCACCTCTAACTGTCCTCATTGCCCCCCCCCACCGAGACCCCAAATCACACCTGAGTGATGCCTGCCCTGCTCCTCAACACTCCCCATAGGGATACACTGCCAATAACCTCCTCCCTCCTACTGTAACCTACCATTGTTCTGATGCTGTTATGCCAACAACGCCCCCCCCCGCCCCGTTAAGCCTTGAGATTTTCCCCATCACTGTCCTTGCTCCCACCTCCATAAATGATTATTTTCTCTTTCCAGCTTTGACCACCCCAACATCTGTTGGGCTGAAGAGTCTGTTTCTGTGCTGTATGACTGTATAACTCTATATTTATGGTAGTCCTGCTGTCCGTTCAGGCCCACTCCCTCACCTTGCTCCTTTCTTGACGATGAATGGACAGACCCGCAGGACTGCAATTGCCCCAGACATCCATTAAACATCCACAAGCAGCCCCAAGACATGAGTGCCCATATGCCTAACTGCTGTCTTCACAGCTCCCCAGCTGATGTTTCATGATTCCCCTCCAATTGCTTGGGGGGCCTTCAGGACCAACTGCTGGTCACTCCCCAGACTAGAGTTGGATAGATGCACCAAACACCAGTCAACGAGATGGAGAACTGACAGCATCCAAACTCCTCGACTCATTTTCTACTGTGACTGTGACTGAAGGTGTAGGGGCCCCCTGACAGACAATGGAACTCCCCTCTCCTCTTTAGCTGGACTAAGGACCAGCCCCTATGGCCATTGTGATTAAATAATGTCCAGTTTTGGCACACAGGCAACTGGCACATGCTGTAGGTGTTAGATTGATATCTCAGTGTGCTGTACATCAAGACATCGCCATTCCCCAGACAAATCCCTATTAACAAACAGTTTGACTGCATGACTGTGCAAAAGAGCACTTTGACACCGCAGTACTGAAGTTCTGGCCGATGTACCAAACATGTTAACAGGCACAACATGGCCAGGCAATGCAAGGCATAGATGCAGATAGACGCTAAGTGAAAGAGTACTAAGAGAGCAAGTGAGCAGTCCTGAGATACACCCTGGTCTAATCAGTGAGCAGTCTTTGTCCCTATATGTAAATTGTCCTCGAAGCAGCCTATGCAAGTTGGCCACTGCACCCTGCAATGCAAGTGTGCAGTTCCCAAATGGCCACCGCTGGTTTATAATGGTGATGAGCAACTGACAAATATCAAAAGACCAAACTTGGGATGAGGGCTGTGCATTACTGGTGCCTGTATGTTATGATCTGAAATATTGCGGGGTGCTGATAAACAGGGAGACTGATAGCGAACTGAATCTGGCACCTTTTCTCAATGTGTAACTTGTTTGGTGCATTTGATAAGACAGAAATCTGAATGTTTATGAACCAGAAGTTGCATTACTGAGATGTTTAACAAGCTTTAATCCTTGTCAACCAGTGGCTCACCTTTGCATAGTGAGAAATTTGTCTTGCCACTTCATTGAAGGTTTTGGTCCAGGAATTATGACAGGAATTATGACAGGAATTATGACAGAGCAATGAGTTTCGGGTGGCCGTGAAACCAAATCACTAAATGTAACCAGAATGTCCAACAGAGTGTTGGCCTTTTGCTAAAAGGAGCTACCATAACATAGGTTGGAATTATATTTCAATTATCTTTGGTTAGACTGCATATAGACTGGCACATTCAGATTGGACACTGTAGCCCAGGGAGGGCATGCCAGTCTAGGAAGATATGCCAAAAGTATAAAAGATTGAAATATGAGCTTAATTGTATAATGTTGGCTTTATTTCCCTGAGTTCAGAAACATGATAAATGATCTAGTCAAGGAGTTTCAAATAATTACATAATTCATGCATGGACAATGTGTTTTGTCTATTTTCTGGAATTCATAACAAGAAGACATAATACTGGTACTGAAGCTCATTCAATCCTGAGTGAAATGAGGAAGTGACCACTCACAAAATATATTGATCATGAGTTTGCTTTCCCGAGACTGTGGCTGTTAGTATTCAAGACTAAGATTAGGAGATTTTTTTAATATCAGTTACAGGCAGCAGGGGATATGGAGCAAAAACAATATTTAGTGATGATCACGGTGCAATAGACTGGAGCAATTGCTGTTTCAAAGACTGAGCATCATTACAGGTTAAAAGTATGAGAGCGATTATTGGTGATCAAACACCAACAGCAACATCCTTTGTTTGAAGAATGCAGTCTTGTCTGTGCATCTATATGCTCTGAAGTAATTCCATAGATTAACACACGATGCATTTTAATGATACACAACTTATTATAAACAGTTAAGCCTCCAAATAATTAACATAAACTCTGGAGCTCATTGGAGTTCAGATGTCACACATGTGAAAATGTAACAAATATAAATTATTAATTGATGAGGAAAAGTGATAATCATTTTCTTTTGCTCTAGATATTTAAATTAGCTTGCTCAGACCGGTTATGGCACACCTCTAGTAGCAGGTGGGATTTAAACCCAAGCCAAGTCACTCATTAGTAACTGAAATAATTCCACATAGGTAGGGATTTGTACTTCAAAAACTGTGGCATCTCCAAGAGCGACTCACTCCCTGTGCCTGCTCGTGAGAAAGCACACTGGAATCAAGCTCCAATCAGCCACCTAAATCTCAGTGAATCACAAGTACCAATCCCGAAGACCTGCACTGCCAGGAGCTGCAGACAACTCAGACGTCAGTAGCTTTCAGGGTCTTAGAGGTCAGCACTGCCACTAACCTTGTGCCATGGGCACAGCTTTCCAGGCAGCAATAGGCCCAAGGCTGGCAAACTGTCCAAAGGAAGATTCTAAGAAAAACATTGGTATCCCAACGAGTGCCAGCATGAGAGTGTAAGGAATAAGGAATGCACCTGGAAAACAGAGGAAAAAAATTTCAATGAGATTTAAAATTGAGTCATTCTTTTGTCTCCAATACGGAAAATTAACTAACTATCTTCAGCCCTTCCTCATAGATATATACAGCACGGAAACAGATCCTTTAGTCCAACTTGTCCATACCAACCAGATATCCTAAATTAATTTAGTCCCGTTTGCCAATATTTGGCCTATATTTGGGTGGCACGGTGGCACAGTGGTTAGCACTGCTGCCTCACAGCGCCAGAGACTCGGGTTCAATTCCCACCTTGGACGACTGTCTGTGTGGAGTTTGCACATTCTCCCTGTGTCTGCGTGGGTTTCCTCCGGGTGCTCTGGTTTCCTCCCACAGTCCAAAAGATGTGCAGGTCAGGTGAATTGGCCATGCTAAATTGCCCGTAGTGTTAGGTGTAGGGGAATGGGTCTGGGTGGGTGGCTCTTCGGAGGGTCAGTGTGGACTTGTTGGGCCGAAGGGCCTGTTTCCATACTGTAAGTTATCTAAAAAAACTCCTATTCATATACCTATACTGCCTTTTAAATGCTGTAATTGTAGCAGCCTCCATCACTTCCTCTGGCAGCTCATTCCATATATGTATCGCCCTCTGTGTGAAAAAGTTCACCCTTAGGTCTCTATTAAGTCTTTTCCCTCTCCCCATAAACCTATGCCTTCTAATTTCGGACTCCCCCATCCTGGGGTTAAAAAAAACTTGTCGAATGACCTCATCCACCTCATGATTTTATAAACCCCTCAGCCTCCAATGCTCCAGAAAAAATAGCCCCAGCCTATTCAGCATCTCCTTACAGCTCAACATCCTCATAAATCTTTTTTGAACCCTTCCAAGTTTCACAACATTCTTCCTATAGCAGGGAGACCAGAAGTGCACACTATATTCCAAAAGTGGCCTAACCAATGTCCTGTACAGCCACAACATGGTTTCCAAACTCCTCTACTCAATACAGTGACCAATAAAGGAAAGAATACAAACACCTTCTTCACTATCCCATATCCCTGTGACTTGACTTTCAAGGAACTTTCAAGGACTTTCAAGGAACTATGAATCTGTACTCCAGGGTCTCTTTGTTCAGCAACTTCCCAGGACCTTACCATTAAGTGTGTAAGTCCTGTCCTGATTTGTCATTCAAAATGCAGTACCTCACATTTACCTAAATTAAACTCCATTTGCCACTCCCTAACCCATTGGCCATCTGATCCAGATCCTTCATTGTCCAATACACCTCCAATTTTGGTGTCATCTGCAAGCATACTAAACATACCTCCTATGTTCACATTGGGGGTAGTGGACCCAGCACCAATCCTTGTGGCACACTGCTAGTCCAGTCTGAAAAACAATCCTCCTTCACCACCCTCTGTCTTCTACCTTTGATTCAGTTCTGTATCCAAATGGCTAGTTCTCCCTGTATTTCATGCAATCTAACCTTCCTAATCAGTCTCCCATGGGGAACCTTGTCGAATGCCTTACTGAAGTCCATATAGATCACATCCACAGCTCTGCCCTCATCAATCCTCTTCGCTACTTCTTCAAAAAACTCAGTCAAATCAGTGAGATACAATTTCCCATGCACAAAGCCATGTTGACTATCCCTAATCAGTCCTTGCCTTTCCAAATCTATGCAAACCTGTCACTCGGGATTCCCTCCAACAACCTCCCCACCACTGATGTCAGGCTCACCGGTCTATAGTTGGCTGGCTTTTCCTTACTAGATTTCTTAAATAGTAGCACCACATTAGCACCTCACCCGTGACTATCGATGATCCAAATATCTTAGCAAGGGGCCCAGCAATCACTTCCCTAGCTTCCCACAGAGGTTTAGGGTACACCTGATCAGGTCCTGGGGATTTAACCGTTTTTATGCGTTTTAAGATGTCCAGTACCTTCTCCTCTGAATTATGGGCATTTTTCAAGACGTGGCTATTTATTTCTCCACATTCTCTATCATCCATATCCTTCTTCACAGTAAACACTAATGCAAAATATAATTTAATACTTCCCCCATCTCCTGCGGTTCCACACATAGATGGCTTAGCTGATATTTAAGGCATCCTATTCTCTCCCTAATTAACCTTTTGTCCTTAACGTATATATAGAATATGTTTGGATTCTCCTTATTTCTTTTTGCCAAAGGTATCTCATATCCCATTTTTGCCCTCCTGAATTCCCTTTTAAGTATATTCCTACTGCCTTTATACTCTAAGGACTCACTCAATCCCTGCAATCTATACATGACATATGCTTCCTTTTGGTTCTTGACCAAAACCTCAATTTCGCCAGTCATCCAGCATTCCCTATACCTTGCAGCCTTTCCCTTCCACCTAACAGGAATATACTGTCGCTGGAGTCTTGTTATCTCACTTTTGAAGACTTCCCTATTTCCATCCATCCTTTTACATCTGTCCACAATCAACGTTTCAAAGTTCTTGTCCAATACTCTCAAAATTGACCTCTTTCAATAGCCCTGAAGACTGTAAGGTCTTATGATGTGATTCATCAATTGTGTTTGTGAACAGTTTAAAGTTCGGCTCTAATTCTGAAAGTTCAATAAATCAAGAAAGTTGCCATTTTCTAAAATTCATCCTCCAGCAGATCAACATATGACCCTTCTCTTTAAAAAAAAATCATGCAATGTGTGGTTGATGTGTACAATTCACATATGTTCGACAATAACATTTCAATGGTACCTAAAGTTAATAAATCATCAATTCGACAAACCTCTCACAATTTGTTCACGTCCATTTTAAATATGATCTATTTCTTGCATCCTGCTCTTATCAGAGCTATAAAACATGGATTCTTCCCAAAAATAGTATGTTAATATTTTAAGGCTGAGACTGAACTTGAGCATCATTTTTTATAGCAGCATTGTCTAACTCTGTATTTTACAATAAACTGGTTCAGTTTTCAGTTAATTTAGTTTGCTTTCAAAATCATTTTCTACTTTTGCTTTCTCTCTGCTGTATTTTGGGTTGGTCTGCAGTACCTCCTCCATTTTTGTAAGCCAGGTATGGGAACCTCCAGATATTGCCCAGACCAACAGCACAGCCGATCACTGAGAGCAAGTAGTCAGTCTTCGAGGACCAATTACCCCTTTTCACATTCTTATCACTTTCGCTCACATATTCACCAGTGGCAGCCTGAGGGAAGGAGAGAAAGTAGCAATGAAGAAGTTAGACTAGAGCTCAAGTAAAAAGTATGATTTTTACTAATTAAAGGAACACCCACTTCGGAGGTCAGCATCATAATAAGCACCTATCCCTGACTGTGAAAGGAGCAGTGAAGAATTATCTAACTATGTCAGTAGTGGAGACTTTCAAACATGCAAATACTGGTTGGAGACTTGAGTGGAAATTGCTATTATCCAACAGCTGTACCATACCAAGTTGCCTGTGCAACCGATCAGATTAGAGAATATTTACCGACAGCTAAGAAGGATGAAAAGCGATAATAATAAAGCCATTTTCAAAAAATAAAATTAGAGAGAAAGTAAACACTGAGACATAGAAAGAGGATTATGTAAAAGCCAACATAACATGAACAGAAGTTATTATTTAAGAAGTCTGCTTTTAAAAAATACAGCAATCATGATGTTTTACAAGATTTCACAAATTATAAAATTATATTCTCAAGGTCATTAACAGTTATTAGTAATCAAATCATTGTTCAAATCTCAATTAACCCTCTTTGAACAAGACTTATTTTTTTATAACAGTTCTGAGAGAACAGAAATGGGATTGTTTTTGGCAGATTGACTAATGGTTCAAGGAGAAAGTGAGGACTACAGACGCTGGACATAAGGGTCGAAAAGTGGGGCACTGAAAAAGCACAGCAGGTCAGACAGCATCCAAGGAGCAGGAGAGTCAATGTTTTGGGCATAAGTCCTTAATCAGGAATGTTGTTTACTGTCTATGATAGGGGGGGGTTGGGTGCTACAGTCCAGGCTCTGGTGGATCAGTTGTTGTCAGCCCAACTGCAACTTGAATATTTCTACTTTAATCTGTGTTTGTGCTCACTCCCGAAGTCACACTCACATTCAAATTGGTTTGGCAGCGATCCTGTCAAAGACCCTGTAAAGTCCAAGTCATCTGTTCCATTTAGCAGCACTCCCTTGACAATTTGAAACATCCTGAATCCCACAGAGAGTGGGAGAGACTCTGCAATTCACAATAACCAATACTCCCAAATCATCAGCACTTCTCAGGATTTTACATTACGTATCTGTCATGTTTTGTTAAAAATACTCACCAAATCCATTAAAGAATATGTTTGATGTTCATTCTGCGACAACCCAGAAATGGTGAAGCCACTCATGTCTATTTTGGAAATCTATGATTAACTCTTGCACTTCCTCAGGGGTTGAATATTAATACTTGTGACAAAGAGGCTTGAAACTTCAATTTGTTCCAGGAATCTCTTTAGAGATTATTCAGCTCCACACACCAGGTAATAATGACTATATAATCTGAAGGCAGTCCCTTATCTGTTTAGTGAGTGACTGGTGATATTCAAATTCCTAGATTAGATCTGCTCGTAATTATTCAAATTTCATACTGAATATTTCTTTTGCGTGACTACATTACCTTAAATACTATTAAATTTCAGTTTTACTACAATAACAGGTTTGACAGCATTTGTAATAAATACCAGCAAGAGGAATAATTACAAATGTTGCATTGCACAGCCTGGAAAAGTACGGAATGTTAAAAAAAATGCCATTGGAGCATGAGATTGTCAACCGTAGCTAAATATACTACAGTCTGGAGCAAGCCATTTGATTAAACATCCGGCAGAATATTGAGTTACAGTTAGAGGAACCGTTATTTAATATCCCTCTCACCTCTTTTTGGAGTTGTACAAGAGTCCTGGAGATTTACCATCAATTCCTGGCCACTACACGCCAACTCTGGACCCTGATAATCTTTTTACTTCATCTCCCAAAGGACTAATTCCATCAGTCCCACAGGCAGGTGAGCAGCAAAGTCAGGATACTCCACAAGTGAAGAGGAAAGCCAATTAAACCTGTTCCCTAGAGATTTGAGTGGGACCTTGAGCATGGATTCCTACTTACCACAATAGAATCATAGAATCCCCACAGTGTGGAAGCAGGTCAGTTGGCCTATTGAGTACACACCAACCCTCTGAAGAGCATCCCATCCAGTCCCAATCCTACCCTATCCCTGTAACCCTGCATTTCCCATGGCTAACCCACTTAGACTGCACATGCCTGGACACGTTGGGCAATTTAGCATGGAAAGTCCACCTAATCTGCGCACCTTTGAACTGTTGGAGGAAACACAGGGAGAATGTGCAAACTCCACACAGACAGTCTGTCCAAGGCTGGAATCAAACCTAGGTCCCTGGTGTTGTGAGGCAGCAGGGCTAGCCACTGAGCTACCATGCCACCCTATATGGTAGAACAGTCTCAAGCTGTTGGTCTGACATAGCAGCCTGGAAAAAGTGAGTGCACTGAGACCCTCTGCACCAGTGATGTGGAGCAGTGGGTGGAAGAACACCGCAAGCCAGGCAGCATCAGGAAGTGGAGAAGTCAATGTTTCGAGTGTAACCCTTCTTCAGGAGTGAGGGTGGGGGCAGCGGGAGCTGCAGATAAAGTGTTGGGGGGTGAAGAAAGGGTGATGTGTGGGGAGAGGGGCAGAGTGGTGAGTTAGTGATGGATGATTAAAAGTGGTGGGTATGACTTGGTTGGTCAATAAGAGGAATGAATCTGGTTGGTAGTGGAAGGGAAGAATCGGTTCAAGAGATGGAAGGGGTGGGTACCTGGAAAGGGGGTTAGGGGATGGGTGGGAAGGTTATTTGAAATTGGAGAACTAAACGTTGAGTCTTCCAGGCTGTAGGTTATCCAGGCCGACAACTTGTGATCTAAATCACTGTGGCACCGAGTAATGGAGATGTCAGTAAGGGAATGGGAAAGGGAATTGAAATGGGTGGTGACTGGGACATCAGGCAGGCCCTTATGGACGGGGCTGAGATGCTCAGCGAAATGTGCCCTCAGCTTACATTTGGTTTCACTGATGTAGAGAAGACCACATCAGGGGCACCGATGCAGTAAGCTAGGTTGGAAGAGAGGCAGGTGAACCTCTGTCTCACCTGGAAGGACTATTTGGGACCCTGGACAGAGGTGAGGGCGGTGGTGTGCCAGCTAATTTTGCACTTTTTACGGTTGCAGGGGAAAATACTGGGGAGTTTGGGGGGTTGGTGGGGAGGGTGGCATGAATCAAGGAGTGGCAAAGGGAATGGTCCTTGTGGAAAGCAGAGAGGGGTAGGAAGATGTTCTGGGTGGTGGGGTCTAGTTGGAGTTGGGGGAAGTGCTTAAGGATGATATGTTGGATGTGTAAACTTGTGGAGTAGAAAGTGAGGACAAGGAGGCCCCTGTCTTAACTATGCTTGGAGGGAGGGAAGGTTTACAGCAGTGGAGCAGGGAATAGAGGAGGTGTGGTGGAGGGCTGGGTGGATGACAGAGGGGGTAAAGCATATTGTTTAAATGGGTGGATGCTTGGGAGTGGAATGTCACCTCATCCGAGCAGATATGACAAAGACGGAGGAATTGGGAAAACGGGATTAAGTTTTTACAGGATACAGGTTGGGGGGTGGTGTAGTCCAAGTGGTCAGGAAGTCTGTGGATCTTTAGTAAATGTCAGTCCATAAACTGTCACAGGAAATGGAAATGGAGAGGTCAAGAAACGGGAGGGAGGTGTCTGAGATAGATTAAGTGAATTTAAGGGCAGGGTGGAAGTTGTTGGCAAAATCGATGAACTGCTCCAGTTCAGTCTGGGGTGCAGGATGTGGCACTGATGCAGTCATCAATGTAAGTTGGGGCACAGTGCCTGCGGAGGTACTGAAGAGGGACTGTTCGATGTAGCCCACAAAAAGGCAGGCATAGAGAGGGCCGATGCAAGTGCCCCTGGATTTGGAGGAAATGGGAAGAGTTAAAGGAAAAGTTATTGAGGGTGACGTCGAATTCGGCAAGACGGAAGGTATTAGCGGAAGGGAACCGGAATGGCCTGTTGGAGAGGATGAAACTGCGGGCTTGCAGGCCAACATTGTGGGGAATGGATATGGAAAAGGACTGCACATCCATTGTGAAGATGAAACACTGGGGGTCAGGGAACTGAAAATTACTGAAGAGATGCAGGGAGTGGTTTGTGTCCCGAATGTAGGTGGAAAATGCCTGGACTAACGGGGAGAGAATGGAGTCAAGGCAGGAAAAAATGAGTTTGATGGGGCAGGAGCAATTGGGGAAATGATGGATTGGCCAGGATAAGCACCTCCTCTATCCACCACTCCACTGTTCTGAACCCTCTCCCCTCCAAACATAATCGTAACAGGGTTCCCCTTGTCCTCACCTACCACCCTATGCATCCAACGTATCATCCTTAAACACTTCCACCAATTCCACCTTCCCACCCCTCCTCACCCCTCTATACCTTCCACAAGGACCATTCCCTTCGCCACTCCTTGATTCGTACCACCCTCCCCACCAACTCCCCCAAACCCCCCAGTACTTAGCCCTGCAATCGTAAAAGATGCAAAATCTGCCAGCACACCACCTCTCTCACCTCCATCCAGGGCCCCAAATTGTCCTTCCAGGTGAGACAGAGGTTCACCTGCCTCTCCTCAACCTAGTTTACTGCATCAGGTGTAAACCTGATGCCATTGGATCATGAGATTGTGGTCCCGATGTGGTCTTCTCTACATCGGGGAGACCAAATGTAAACTGAGGGCACGTTTCGCCGAGCATCTCAGCCGGGCCCATAAGGGCCAGCCTGACCTCCCAGTCACCACCCATTTCAATTCCCCTTCCCACTCCCTCTCCGACATAAGACCATAAGAAATAGGAGTGGAAGTGAGGCCATTCAGCCCATTGAGTCCACTCTGCCATTTAATCATGGCTGATGGGCATTTCAACGCCACTTACCCGCACTCTCCCCGTATCCCTTAATTCCTTGCGAGATTCAGAATTTATCAATCTCTGCCTTGAAGACATTTAATATTCCGGCCATTCATTGTGCTCCGTGGCAGTGAATTCCACAGGCTCACCACTCTCTGGCTGAAGGAATGTCTCCTCATTTCTGTTTTATATTGACGTCCTCTAATTCTAAGGCTGTGTTCATGAGTCCTGGTATCCCCGCCTGACGGAAATAATTTCCTAGCCATGCATTATCTTGTAAGTTTCTATTAGATCTCCCCTCAACCTTCTGAACTCTAACGAATACAATCCTAGGATCCTTAGTTGTTCAGCGTATGTTAGGCCTACCATTCCATGGATTATCCATGTGAATCTTCGCTCGACATGCTCCAGTGCTAGTATGTCCTTCCTGAGGTGTGCAGCCCAAAACTGGACACAGTATTCTAAATGAGGTATAAGTAGAGATTTATAAAGTCTCAGTAGCATATCGCTGCTTTTAAATTCCAACCCTTTTGAAATAAATGACAACATTACATTTGCTTTCTTAACTACAGACTCAACCTGCAAGTCAACTTTAGAAAATCCTATACTAGCACTTCCAGATCCCTTTGTACTTTCGCTTTATGAATTTTCTTACCATTTATAAAATAGTCCATGCCTGTGTTCTTTTTTCCAAGGTGCAAGACATATCCATCCTCGGCCTCCTCTATTGCCACAATGAACCAAACCATAAACTGGAGAAACAAATCCTCAACTTCTGCCTGGGCTGCCTACATCCCGGACAACTCAACATTGAGTTCTCCAATTTCAAATAACTTTCCCTCCCATCCCCCAACTCCTTTTCCAGGCCTGCCCCTTCTCTTCCATCCCTCCAACTGACTCTTCCCTCCAACTGCCAACCGGATTCATTCCTCCCATTGACCAACTAAGTCATACTCACCACTTGTGTTCACCTATCACTATGTCACCACCCCGCCCCTCTCTCCACACATGGTCCTTTCCCACCCCTGCCTTTATCTGCAGCTCCCCCTACCCCCACCCTCATTCTTGAAGAAGTTCTCCACCTCCTGATGCTGCCCGGCTTGCTGTGCTCTTCCAGCCTCCTGCTTGTCTACTTTGGTTTCCAGCATCTTCAGTATCCCTGTCGCTAACTAAGCCTGTAGATTGGTGCCAAAGGATAGATTGGCAAATGCGAATAGATTAGTAGCAGTGTGTAGATTGACAAAAGGAGGTAGGTTGGGAGCAATGGGTAGACTGGTAATTTGGAAATAGGGAGATTGTCAGCAGCAGGGAGATTGGAAAAGGCATGGAGGTTTGCAAAGGAGTGGAGATTGCCAGCTGCAATGAATAAAGGAGCATCAGAGTCATGATGTTGGCTGATGCGCATTCCTGGAGAGCTCAGTGTGATTAAAAATAATTATTCAGATTATACAATATGCTAATGAGACATAGTATTAAAGTCTGGTGCTGGAAAAGCACAACAGGTTAGGCAGCATCTGAGGAGCGGGGAGTCGACATTTCAGGCATAAGCTCTTCATCAGGAATGCAATATCACACAATATTAACCTCATGATAAGATAAAGCCACAGTAAAATTAATGTTGCCTCTACATCAGCAGACTTTAAGTATTCTTTCTTAGCACAATGGGATGAAGAATTAGACTCAGGGGTGCAATAATGCATTCAAATATGGTACCATCTACCATTGCCTGATGATTGGACTGGAATAGTTGATACCTTTTTCCAAGGGCAATCTTCCCTGGAGAGATGTGTGTCCACAGTGCTCTCTCATTATTACTAAGGGATACTCAAAAGGGTTCTCTTCAGAATTTTGACTTTGAACCTGGAGAGAAGATGGGAGCAATGTCATTCACAGTCAGAAGCAGCAGTACTCTCTATCATAAGTTATTTTACATTTTCATCTCAGCTTGTGTGAAAGTAGATGTGAAGTAAAACTGACCAGGGATCAGTCATAAACTGATTAGCAACCCATAAGAACTCACCACCCACTCAAGAAACATTGAGTACTAAACCCAAAGGAGTACATGTATGCGCATTCATAACCAGGCAGGCAAATTAATGTGATAATCTACCCTTTGTGCCAACATTCAGCCTCAAAGAAGCTGTGAGGAAAAGATTGTTACATTACATCTTAACTTCTGCGAACTTAAAATATGCCAAGTGTCCTTGCACATCCTATGAACATGTGATTCCCGGAGCTACATCATGGAGTTAAAAATCAACATAGGGGCAAAGATGATGGAGGACAGAATGATTGAATGAAAGTAAATAAAGAATGAAACATGAAATTCAGAGGTAAACTGTTTTAATACAGGAGATACGTTTTTGTGAAAGGTAATAGTCATGTTTGAAACAAAATCCCTGGTAATATCCAAGCCTTTGTTGTAACTGATACAAAAGTGTCAAAGATCAATGTCAAGCATTGTTCAAAATCACACAGAAGGTGTCATTCATTAAAGCACTCTGTTCACAAACATGGAATCCAATTCTGACATTGACTTCTTAAATGAAGAAAATGAGCTAAATGAGTCAACACTTGATGTAGTACATCCATATTTTACTCATGAGTGGCTTCGTCTACTGATCTGCCATGGTAACGTGGGCTCTTCCTCAAGTAGGCTAGTTTAGATTAGATTACTTACAGTGTGGAAACAGGCCCTTCGGCCCAACAAGTCCACACCGACCCGCCGAAGCGCAACCCACCCATACCCCTACCTTTACCCCTTTAACCTAACACTACGGGCAATTTAGCATGGCCAATTCACCTGACCCGCACATCTTTGGACTGTGGGAGGAAACCGGAGCACCCGGAGGAAACCCACGCAGACACGGGGAGAATGTGCAAACTCCACACAGTCAGTCGCCTGAGTCGGGAATTGAACCCGGGTCTACAGGCGCTGTGAGGCAGCAGTGCTAACCACTGGGCCACCGTGCCGCCCATAGTTAGACCTGATGCAGCAATACGTACCTTAAAATGAGAGATGAGCAATGAGGCATTGAAACATTTAATAGAGCTTTATTAAAGCTCCTGATATAGATAGATAGATAGATAGACAGACGGACAGGTAGACAGACAGATAGACATACAGACAGATCAGATAGACAGACAGATAAATAGATCAGATAGACAGACAATAAGATAGATAATTATACTCTTGAGGTAATGTTAACCTATTCCCTTACAAACCGTCGCACATTTTGATCAGGGTGCCATACCTCAAGTGGCCCCAGTTAAGATGGAGTCTGACACCTTTACAGCCTTAGTTCGCATGTTATGATGCAGTGAGGATATCATGAACATGATTCTTAAAGCTATACTGCATATCGTTGTGAGATTTTAAAGTCGATTTAGGTTCTATTGTCATGTGTGTACAAATACAGGAGTACAATGAAAAGTGTACAATGGCACTATTCCCAGTGCCATCTTAGGTACAAAATTACCCAAGTACAAAATCTCAGGTACAAAAATAGAAAAACAAAGAAATATGATAAAAAAAACGTCACCACTGCAGTTCTCTTTAGTATGAAATAGAAAAATAAAGAAATTAAAAAATTAGAAGCTAAACAGCTTGTTCTTTCTTAAGTCTACAGTTGCTACACATTGGACTTTCCCTCTGAGGGGTCACTTTCCCCTGCACTGGATGAACTTTCACCCTTTCTGGGCAAAATCCAACCCGGGCTCGCCAGCTGCTCCACTGCCGACCACCACTTCACCACGAACTGCCATCTCAACTTATGCTAGGCTGAAGCTACTGTCACTTAGAAGATAGAAACAGGAGGAGGCCCACTATTGATGCTAGGCTTACTGGTTTATAATTCCCTGGCTTCTCTCTACCAACCCCCCCTCCCTTTTTGACTATTGGAGTGACATTAGCTACCCTCTAATCTGAAGGGACTGTTCCAGAGTCTGTAGGATCCAGAAAGATGACCACCAGTGCATCCACTATTTCTAGAGCCACTTCCTTAAGTACTCTGGGATGTAGATTTTCAAGCCTTGGGGAATTATTCACCCTCAATCCCATCAATTTTCCCAGCATCATTTGTACTAATATTAAGTCTCCCTCAGTTCTTCCCTCTCACTAAATCGTGCATTCTCCAACATTTCTGGTATCTGAT
Source organism: Chiloscyllium plagiosum (assembly GCF_004010195.1). Lineage (NCBI taxonomy): Eukaryota > Metazoa > Chordata > Chondrichthyes > Orectolobiformes > Hemiscylliidae > Chiloscyllium > Chiloscyllium plagiosum. The sequence continues at coordinate 4,454,598 of NC_057724.1, forward strand.
TTATGTCGTCTTTTCTGAAGTCAGAACCAAATTATGTATTCAGTTGCTCAGCCATTTCTTCATCCTCGATTATACATTCCCCTGTTTCTGTCTGTAGGGGACCTACATTTCTCTTCACCAATCTCTTTCTCTTCACATATCTACAAAAACACTTCGTGTCAGTCTTTATGTTCCCTGCAAGTTTACTTTTGTATTGTATTTTCCCCTTCTTAATCAATTCCTTGGTCCTTCTTTATTGAAGTTTAAACTGCTCCCAATCCAGAGACCTATTATTTTTCTTGGCCAAATTGTATGCTTCTTCCTTGGATTGGATACTATCTTTAGTTTCCTTTGTAAGCCATTGATTGGCCCTCTTACCCATTTTGCTTTTGTGCCAGCCAGGAATAAACAGTTGTTTCAGTACCCTCATGCATTCCTTGAATGTTTCCCATTGCCTATCCACTGTCACCCCTTTAAGTAACTCTCCCAATCAATCAAGGCCAACTCACACCTCATATCTTCATAGTTTCCTTTATTAAAATTCAGCCATCAAGTCTCCAAATCAACTACCTCGCTATCCACCTTCATAAAAAAATTCTATAATGTTATGGTCACTCATCCAAGGGGTCTCACACAGTGAGATTGGCAATGATTCCCTTCTCATTACACAGGACGCAGTCCAATATGGCCTGCTCTGCAGTTGGTTCCTCCACATATTGGTCAAGAGAACCATCCTGTATACACTCCAGGAATTACTCCTCTCTGGCATTGGGGCTAATTTGATTTGCCCAATCTATGTGCAGATTAAAATCACTCATTCCCTTATCACATGTACCTCTAATTTCCTGTTTAATGCCATTCCCAACATCACCACTGCACTTTGGTGCTCTATTTAATGACACCCATTCATATTTTTTGCCCATCTCTATTTCTCAAGTCTAACCATACAGACTCCACATTGTCAGAGCTGATGGCCTTTCTCAAAATTGTGTTAATTTACGCTTCAACCAGCAATGCCAATCTACCACGTTTTCCTTTTTGTCTGTCTGTCCCAAATACCCTGGGACATTCAGTTCCCATCCCTGGTCACCCTGCAGCCATGTTGCCACAATCCCAACAACGGACATAATGGTCGAACACAAGGCCAATGGTGAGCTCCAGACCAGCTTATACATGAAGGGCAAACAAACAGATCAAGTACTCAACTACAACAGCAACCACCCCAACATCCGCAAACAGAGCTGCATCAGAACATTGTTCGAGCGAGCCGTAACACACCGCAGTACCCCAGAGCTGTGCAAAGCCGAAGAAGAACACTTATATGGTGCATTCAAAAACAATGGCTACCCAGAAAACATAGTCCATCTGCACAACAGACCACAACAGGAAGACACAACATGTCCAGAAACACTGGTCACCCTGTCATACATCAAGGACATATCGGAAATGACCACCAGACTGCTCCCACCCCTCGGTATCATTGTAGCCCACAAACCAACAACTATACTAAGACAACTATTGACAAGTATAAAGGATCCCATACCCACAGTTAACAGAACCAATGTTATATATAAAGTACCATGTAAAGACTGCCACAAACATTGGGCAAACCTGAAGAAAACTAGCCATCAGGATACACAAACACCAACTAGCCACCAAGAGACATGATCAACTATCACTTGTGCCCATACACACAGGCAAAGGAGGACACTAATTCAACTGGGACAACCAGGACAAGCCAAACAAAGACATGCATGCGAATCCCCGGAGTCTGGCACTCAACCTGAAACTCCATTAACAACATTAACAATTAACAACCCCCATACACCAACCACTAAGAAACACAACCAGAAATGGTACCACCCACCTCAACAAACCAAGACACATAAATAGAAAGCGGGACAAAACACCAGCACTTCACTAGAGGCTCACTGATGATGTTACCTAGCATGGTGATGAAATATCTGCAAACAAACTAACAACTCAGCAAGCAAGTCAATGATCTCATCCACAACCTGAGCTCCGAATCTTCCCATGAACTCTGTATTCCCAATTATATTATACCCATTTACATCTGTCTGCGCCATTAGTCCATCCACTAGTTCGGGGAGTCCAGAACATAGGTTTAGGGTGAGAGGAGAAAGATATAAAAAAGACCTAAGGGGGAATTTTTCACACAGAGGAAGTGGGGAGGCTGGTACAATTGCAACATTTAAGATGCATTTGGATGGGTATATGAATTGGGAGAGTTTGGGCCGGGTGCTGGCAGGTGGGACTAGATTGGGTTGGGATATCTGGTCGGCATGGATGGGTTGGACTGAAGGGTCTGTTTCCATGCTGTACATCTCTATGACTCTATGACTCTAATATTGCTTGTCTAACTTCCAATACTTTTCTCAATAGTCCCATTTAAATTTTGTCCTTGGTTTCGCTGCCTATCACTTTTCTTCTTCCCTTTTCTACCATTTGTTTTTGTCCTTCCTCCTTACACAGGTTCCTATCCCCTTGGCATATTAGTTTAAACCCTCCCCAACTGTTCTAGCAAACGTTCCCCCAGGACATTGGTCTCAGTCCTGTCCAGGTGTAACCCATCCCATTGGTACAGGTCTCACCTCCGGGAACTAGTCCCAATGCCCCAGGAATCTGAAAGCCTCCCCCTGACACCATCTTTCCCCAGTCATGTATTGATCCAATATATTCTGTCATTTCTGTTCTGAATGGCACGTGGCACCGGTGGTCATCCTGAGATCACTACCTCTGAGGTCCGATTTGATAACTTTCTTCCTAGTTCCCTGTATTCTGCCTGTAGGACCTCATCCCTTTTTTATTACCTATGTCATTTGTACCAATGTGTAACATGCCACCAGTTGTTCACTCTTTGCCTCCAGAATCTCCTGTATCTGTTCTGAGGCATCCTTGACACTAGCACCAAGGAGGCAACATACCATCCTGGAGTCTTGTTTGCGGTCACAGAAATGCCTGTCAAAACACCACAGAAATTCAATTTAGAACTGAGTCCCCCATAACTATTGCCTTGGCACACCTTTTACCCCTCTCCTCTGTTCCTGCAGAACCAACTGTGCTGCAGCTTTCCCATATTATCTCATTCCCCTTAACAGTATCCAAAACGGTCCATCTGTTTTGCAGGGGGATGGCCCCAGGAGATTCCTGCACTATCTTTCTTGCTCCATGTCTCCCATTCCCTTCCTGCGTGCAGAGTCTGAGCCTGCATTGTGACCACCCCTCTATAGGTGCTATCCATGATACTATTTGCCTTGTGGATGCTCCACAGTATCCCCCAGCCGCCGCTCCAGCTCTAAAACTCAAGCCTCCAGGAGGTGTAACTGGAGATGGTTCCTATGCATATGCTGACCCGGGGGACTGGAACTGTCCCCAGCCTGCCACATGGAGCAAACCAAGACTTTGAACTCTCCTGCCACGGTTAACCTCTTTAAATTAAACCTTGGAGATTACTTTATATTAGACGACATCCAGTTACCCGCAGGCCTTCTTTTCTGGTCTTACAGATTTGAAGCCTAAATAAGTACTATAAGTTACCCACCAACCAGCTCTCTCTCCTTTATAGTCACCTGCAGCATGACAAAACCACACACCGTGGCTTTTTTTTGGTTACAGTGAAAGGGAAAAAAAACACTGACAGATTATTAGGGGTATAGTGTCCCTTCTCAATGTTCCTTCCACAAATCACTGTTTGGTAGAGGTGACTGCATCCACACAATTTTTTTTTCAAAAATATGTTTTATTCATAAAATAATTTGATGGTCTGTACAGTTGGTCATGCCATACATACGTAAACATTTGCATACAGAGATCAGAATTTATAATTTGTATATACAGGTCTGTACGTTTATCAGTCATATGTCTATATATTTAGCTGAGGCGTCAGCAGAGCCCAAATGACTGCGTGGGCCCCCTGTTCTTCTTAGGCAGGCAGATGTTACACGGTGGCCTTTCCCCACCACGCCTTGGCGGCAGCTACCCCGAGCTTCAGCGCGTCCCTCAACACGTAGTCCTGGACCTTGGA
>NC_057724.1:4460612-4463363 GCF_004010195.1 Chiloscyllium plagiosum
TGCCCGAAACGTCGAATCTCCTGTTCCCTGGATGCTGCCTGACCTGCTGTGCTGTTCCAGCAATAAAGTTTCAACTGATGATGCCTTTCCTCATGGATTCACTCATGGTACCTGCCCGAAGCATACTGACATACACCTCCAGCAGGTCCTGGCCAATCAAGTCCCACAGAGCGGAATAGAGCTCGACCAGTAAGCCGTCGCTTCCGGGAGTTTTATTCTTTTCGAAGGACTCTAGGGCCTTGGTCAGCTCGTCCAGAGATAGCGGCTGGTCCAGCCTCTCCCGTGTTCCGTCGTCTAAGACCCCCGTGATAGACGACGGGAACGACTGGGAGGCCGTGCTGTCAGCTGGCCTTGAGTCATACGCCTTGGTCAGCTCGTCCAGAGATAGCGGCTGGTCCAGCCTCTCCCGTGTTCCGTCGTCTAAGACCCCCGTGATAGACGACGGGAACGACTGGGAGGCCGTGCTGTCAGCTGGCCTTGAGTCATACAGACTGGTGTAGAAGGATTTACTGATCCTCATGACGTCAGCCTGAGATGACGTTATCGAGCCATCTTCTTCCTTCAGGCTGCTGAGCACGGAGCAGGATACCCAGCCCAGAAGCGCGGCTATCGTTGCCCCCCGACCAAACTGACCACTGGGCCCATGAGCTCGACCATCTCCTGTAGCTGCTGAGGTGCGGTATCCCACACTCCTGCAGGAACAGGACGTCGGCTTTAACGTTGGCCAGGAAGGCCATCGTAGAAACACATCGCGTAGCCGATTTGATGCTACGCACATTGATGCTGGCAATTTTTAACACCATTTTAACAGTTTACGAGGTTACCAGTGTCCATTTGCTACTGGTTTTGCCTCTCTGGGGTAGCTGTGTGCATCCCCGTGGTGACGGCAAACGCTGGACCCTCCCAGGGCTGAGGTAGCTGTCCGGCTCCACCCTGGGGCCATTTCCCCGCTCTGGTGTCTTCGGGTCGGGCCCAGGGTCCGCACAGTCCAGTTCTCCATCTGACAGTGGGGCTGTCACAGGACCACTGCTCCCAGTTACCTGGAGCTGTGGGCCAGTGGGTACCTCTTGGTTCTCACCGGGTGGGGGGAGGCCTTTACCCATCCCCTCAGAGGAATCGTCTTTTCCTGCTTGGGCGGTGCTACCCTCCTTTTTCCCCGCGGCGCTCTGTCTCTTCCTCTGGTGACAACCCTCCTTGCGCCCGTCCTCACCGTCGGAAGAGCTGCCTGTATCCTCGTTGTGTAGGTGTCGCTTCCCCCCTCGCTGGGTAGCTTTGGGGACCTGGCGAGGTTTCCTCTTCCTGCTTTTGACAGTAATCCAATCCTCTGCCTCCTTTGATCCCGCCTTTTCCATTTCCTCCGTCTGTCTTGAAGGAGCTTGGATCGGCTGCTATCTCCCCGCTGTCTGCCGTCTGCTCCGCTACAGCCCGCCCTTCCTTCTGGGTGCCTCCAGACACCATTCCCATTCTGTTTTGTGGTACCTTGCTGGTCTTAGGCGGTCCACGGCTCATGTTGCCACCTCCGGCCATCTGTGCGTAGGTGGCGGCCCCTCGTCTTGGGCAGGCCTTGTACATGTGGCCCACCTCTCCACACAGATTACTGTTCTTGGCCTCTTTACATTCCTTGGTCGGGTGGCCTTCCTGCTTGCAGTTTCGACAGACGGTCACCTTACAATCCGTTGCCATGTGGCCTGACCTCCCGCAGGTTCGGCACACTTTCGGCTGCCCTGCGTATGTCAGGTAACCTCTGCTTCCTCCGATGGCAAAGCTGGAGGGTGGGTGGAGGATGTTCCCACTGGCATCGACCCTCAGGGTCACCCTGACCTGTTGTTTGCTGGTCCAAATCCCGAAAGGATCGACCACATCGGTGCTTTCTCCCTCAATCTGGACGTATCTTCTCAGGAAGGTCAGGACATCTGCTGCTGGGACATGAGGGTCATACATATGGATTGTAACAACCCAACTCCTCTGCGCAGGAAGCACTCACAACGGGACCGCCGACAAGATGGAGAACAGAGGTTCCCCTTCCTTTTCCTTGAAGACCTTTAGGAGCTGCTCGCAATTCTTCACACTCCTGAAGGTCACGTCGAAATAGCCTGCCCCAGGGAAATCCTGCAGGCAGTACACGTCCGCTGCTTCGAACCCGCAGCACTCCAGCAAAATCTTCTTCACGATCACCGTCCGACCGACCGGTGTGCGCTCCTCCACCTTCTTCACAGTCACCTTGACTGTGTTGCGAATGCCCTGGCTGCTGAGACCAAGCTCCGAGGTTGGCTGGTCCCTGAATTGGCGTTAGGCCGAAGCCAGCATGAAGATCCACCAAGAGCAGGTCAGCACAACCAAACAAACCTCCAATGTCCAATCACGATCCAGCGATGGTCTCCAGCAGCTCCAACGACTCACAACACAACCCCTATGGTATCTCCACTGCCAGCACATGTCCGTTGCATCAAAGCTGCAGCACTCGAGCAGAATCTCTTCCTCTGGTCCGCAGGAACTACACATATTCCGAGCCAAAAGGCCGAAATGTCTTCACTTTTTTAAATTTCAAAATATACTTTATTCATAAAATAATTTGATGGTCTGTACAGTTGGTCATGCCATACATATGTAAACATGTACATACAGAGATCAGAATTTATCATTTTTATACAGGTCTGTACATTTTTCAATCATATGCCCATATAATTAGCTGAGGCGTCAGCAGAGCCCAAATGACTGCATGGACCCCCTGTTCTTCATTAGGCAGGCAGA
>NC_057724.1:4463594-4465418 GCF_004010195.1 Chiloscyllium plagiosum
CAGCGTGCGGTGCGGCTGAGAGTCCGGGCGTGCATAAAGGATCTCACAGGCAGAGCCCTTCTCACCACCAGCCAAGCCATATCTTGGTGCTTGTTGGAAAGTTCTGGCGATGAGGCATTCTGCCAAATGGCTTTGACAGTCTGCTCAGGGAACCGCTTGATAGGATCTGCCCTCTCCTTTTCCCGAAGGGTCTCAAGGACACTAAGGTTGTGGATGGTCCGGGTGATGATGGTTTAGTGAAGGGAGGTGAGGTCGTGGCCAAGGGGGCAGTAGGACGAGGTCCACAAATCAGAGGTATATTACATTGAGTTGATGAAAATCAAGCTTTGATAAGTCAATTACTTCTCAAATGAAGAACTTTGCCTTATTAATTATGTTATTGCATTTGTTATGCAAATTCCATAGTCACGCTTTCATAGAGCAATAACTTAAAAGCATGTGAATAGTAACACATCTAATCATGCAGGTTCAGTCTATGTTGTTGCCTTTGTCTTAGACAAGGAAGTGAACAACTAATGTAGAAATTTTCAAACCCCTATGGGGCCAAGGCATTGGAATGTCATCTCATCGCCTGGGAACAGTATTTGAAGTACTGCCAGAGATTTACACAAAGAACGTATTAAGAATTTGATTTGTTTTCTAGTTTCACAGGAAACATTGAATAAGCAAGTCATACCAGACTTGAAATGTCAATCCTGTTTTTCTTTCTCTCCACAGATGCTTTGACGGTGCTGCTGTTGGACTGGGGTGGATAAAGTTTAAAAATCACACAACACCAGGTTATAGTCCAATAGGTTTATTTAGAAGCACCAGCTCTCAAGGCATTGCCTCTTTATCAGGTGGTTGTGGAGCAGGACCAGAAGACACAGGATTTATAGCAAAAGGGTTACAGTGTCATGGAGTTGGAATGATATATTAAACAAGCTTTGATTAAGTCTTGCATCTTTTAGGATGGGATATGCTGGTTTAGACTCTGAGAACTCCTTTTAAGTTACATTCAGGTCCTCGTATTCATACAGGTACAGGTACTCATGGGACTTGACCAACGTTGTCTATCTCATACAGTGCAGGCAGGGATACCCTGAGGCATGGTACATTAGTGAGACCAAGCAGACGCTATGATAATGGATGAATGGACACTGCACAATGATCACCGGACAGGTAGGTTTCCTCCCAATCGGGGAACACTTCAGTGGTCCGGGACATTTGGCCTTGGACCTTCAGGTGATTATCCTCCAAGGTGGACTTTTGGGAAAGGCAACAACACAAAGTGGAAAATGTGTTGCTGGAAAAGCGCAGCAGGTCAGGCAGCATCCAAGGAGAATCGACGTTTCGGGCATGAGCCCTTCTTCAGGAATGAGGAAAGTGTGCCAAGCAGGCTAAGATAAAAGGTAGGGAGGAGGGACTTGGCGGAGGGGCATCGGAAATGCGATAGGTTGAAGGAGGTTAAGGTGAGGGTGATAAGGTGAGGGTGATCGGCTGGAGTGGGGGTGGGGGCGGAGAGGTCAGGAAGTAGATTGCAGGTTAGGAAGGTGGTGCTGAGTTCGAAGGTTGGGTCTGAGACAAGGTGTGGGGAGGGGAAATGAGGAAACTGGAGAAATCTGAGCCACACACATCATTTACTGCATCCGCTGCACCCGATGTGGCCTCCTCTATATTGGGGAGACAGGCCGCCTACTTGCGGAACGTTTCAGAGAACACCTCTGGGACACCCGGACCAACCAACCCAACCACCCCGTGGCTCAATACTTCAACTCCCCCTCACACTCCACCAAGGACATGCAGGTCCTTGGACTCCTCCATCGCCAGACCATAGCAACACGA
>NC_057724.1:4465637-4470416 GCF_004010195.1 Chiloscyllium plagiosum
GGTGGAGAGCATCGTCGATCACGTCTGGGGGGAAATTGCGGTCTTTGAAGAAGGATGCTATCTGGTTGTTCGGTATTGGAACTGGTCCTCCTGGGAGCAGATGCGGCGGAGACGAAGGAATTGGGAATATGGGATGGCATTTTTACAGGGGGCAGGGTGGGTGGAGGTGTAGTCTAGGTAGTTGTGGGAGTCGGTCGGTTTATACTCAATGTCCGTGTTGATACGGTCGCTCGAGATAGAAATGGAGAGGTCTAGGAAGGGGAGGGAGGAGTCTGAGACGGTCCAGGTAAATTTGAGGTCGGGGTGGAAGGTGTTGGTAAAGTGGATGAACTGTTCAACCTCCTCATGGGAACACGAGGCAGTGCCGATACAGTCATCGATGTAGCGGAGGAAAAGGTGGGGGGTGGTGCCAGTGTAGCTGCGGAAGATGGACTGTTCCACATATCCTACGAAGAGGCAGGCATAGCTGGGGCCCATGCGGGCCCATCCGCCCCCACCCCCACTCCAGCCTATCACCCTCACCCTATCACCCTCACCTTCACCTCCTTCCACCTATCGCATTTCCAACGCCCCTCCCCTAAGTCCCTCCTCCCTACCTTTTATCTTAGCCCGCTGGACACAGTTTCCTCATTCCTGAAGAAGGGCTCATGCCCGAAACGTCAATTCTCCTGCTCCTTGGATGCTGCCTGACCTGCTGCACTTTTCCAGCAACACATTTTCAGCTCTGATCTCCAGCATCTGCAGTCCTCACTTTCTCCAATAACACAAAGTGGCTGAGCAGAGGCTGATAGCCAAGTTTGATACCTATGGGGATGGCCTCAACCGGGACCCAGTGTGACCTCATGTCACACTACAATACATACACACATTCCCCCCCTCTGTCTCTCATACAGGAGCTCTCTCCCATGCGTCCACACATGCACCTCCCACACACACTCTCACACACACATGCACCCTCTCACAAGCTTATACACCATCATACTCACACACTTGCTTGATCAATTATACACACTCACACCTACACAGACTCTTTCACATGCACTCACACCCACATACGTACACTTACACACATACATCTACCTTGAGAATGTAACTTAAAAGGAGTTCTCGAATTTACATATTAAATAGCCTAAACCAGCATATCCCATCCTAAAAAATGCAAAACTTAATCGAAGCTTGTTTAATATATCATTACAACTCCATGACACTGTAACCCTTTTGCTATAAACCCTGTGTTTTCTGGTCCTGCTCCCCAACCACCATTGGAGAAAACATTTGGGGCAGCACAGTGTCTCAGTGGTTAGCACATTCTTCCCATGTCTGCGTGAGTTTCTTCCGGGTGGTCCAGTTTTCTCCCACAATCCAAAGATGTGCAGGTTAGGTGAATTGGCCATGCTCAATTGTCCATAGTGTTCAGGATAGGCTAGGTGCATCATTTAGGGGAAACGTAAAGTAATAAGAATGGGTCTGGGTGGGTTACTCTTCAGAGGGTCAGTGTGGACTTGTTGGGTCGAATGACCTGTTTCCACACTGTAGGGATTCTACAAAAAGTTAATCAACATCTCAAACAGACGCCATTCAACATATAGTGTCTGCCATTGATAAATGAGCAATGTAACCTAATCCCACCTTGCAGCTTTTGATTCATAGCCCAGTTGGTTCCTGTACGTTTTAAGAGACCATCCAGGTATTTTTAAAACTTGACAGGGGTTTCTGCCCAGCACCAGTGGAACTTATAGAAAGGTTACATTACAGAAAGAGGCCAGTTGGCCTATTGCATCTGTACTAGCTGAATAAGGTAGCTACCACATTCCGATGCAACTTTGTAGCCTTGCAGGTCGCAGTACTGCAGATATAGATCAAGGTTCTTTTCAAATGTGTTGAGGGTTTGTGCTTCAAACACCAAATTGGACAGTGAATTGTAGCCACCCACCCCACCTTCAGGGGTGGAAAGGGTTTTCCTCTTGTCCGCTCTGATCGTTTTATCAACCACCTTAAATCTGTGTCCACCAGGGATAACAGGTCTTCCCGGTCCGCTCTGTCTAAGTCCCTTATTGTTTTGTACACCTCAATTAAATCATCCATCAGCACACACTAAGGAAAATAAGCTTAGTACCTCCAATCCTTCCTCATAGCTCAAATTCTGACAGCATTCTTGTAAATTTCCTCTGTGTTGCCTCTTGAGCAATGTGTCTTTCCTGTAATGTGGTGACGAAAACTCCAGCTATGGCCTATCCAGTCTCTTCTATAGTTCCAACATTGCATTCCTGCTCTTGCATTCAAAACCTAAGGCAATGAAGGGAAGCCCCCAATATGTTTTCTTTAACACTTTATCCATCTATTCTGTCACCCACAGGAACGTTTGAGGTTTCTGGATCGATACTCGATGGAGTTTAGAAGAATGAGGGGCGATCTAATTGAAACTTATGGAATACTGAATGTCCTGGACAGAGTAGATGTTGGGAAGATGTTTCCATCGGTAGGAAAGACTAGGACCCGAGGGCACAGCCTAAGAGTAATGGGAAGACCTTATAAAATGGAGATAAGGAAAATCTTCTTCAGTGAGAGAGTGGGGAATCTATGGAATTCGCTGCCACAGAAGGCTGTGGAGATCTGCTCATTGAGTATATTTAAGACTGAGATAGATAGGGTCTTGGATATCAGGGGATCAAGGGTTATGGGGAGAAAGCAGAAGAATGGGGTTGAGAAACTTATCAGCCATGATTAAATGGTGGACCAGATTTGATGGGCTGAATGGCCTAATTTTTGCTCCTTTGTCCTGTGGTCTTATGGCCCAATTATTTCTATCCTAAACATTAAAAGAAACCAGGAAGGAAATAACAGATGCTCTGGGATGATTTTCTAATCCTCACTAGGTACAAGCAAGGTAATATAGGATTGAATGTTTGCAAACACTGTACTATTGTTCAAAAAGGGTGAGAGGATAAGCTAAATTATTATGGACTACTCAGTCTGACCCTGGTGGTGGATAAACAATTAAAACCAACACTGAAGAGTCAGATCAAATATTATTTGTTAAGGAACAGATTAATCAGGGATAGTAACATAGCTTTGTTAAGAGAATCTCATGTTTTAATAACTTTCTTGAATTTTTTTAAACTGTTGTAGTTGCCCATGGCTGAATGTGACAAAATGGCTATAAGGAGTTTTAACTGACACAGACAATCAAGGGAAATTTCAGCAGCTGTACAATTTCATACAGCTCAAATCATGGCCTTCACAGACAACAAAATGCCTCTTAAATTTAGTAAGATGGGACTAGAGTGCAAACAGTAAGACTCTGATAAGGCAGCTCAGATAAATATCATCTGATTTGAGATTTCTCATTTTTATATGAAATAGAAAGGGAAAGCTTGACTTGCCTGAGATAAAGCTTTTAAAATAATTATAGTTATATATTAGGCACGTATTCGTACAACAATAGAAGTTTAAATTTAATAGATATTGGGGAAGTAAATTTCTGAAGGCAATTAGCCCCTGGGTACAGGGACGTTTCAATTAACACCCTTGAAGAAAGATTTTTCTCCGAATATTAGAACAACAAAAAGGTAAAAACAAGATGACCTCGTAAAAATACCAAAAGACAAATAATGTCATAAAGAAGGCAGAAACAATTTTGAAACAAGGTCACTGTGAGCTCAAGAGAACAAACAACTGCCGCTTTGCACGTCAGACAAGACAAAAGCTGATCCTGAAATTTTTAGCTTTGTCACAGAATCATGATATTAGGTTTAAGTATGTATAACTTTATAGACAACTTTATATCAGAACTAAAATTAAAAATACTCAGACATTGGAAGGGAATTGGCTCTTTCCCCTTATATCCATTCCTCAGGTGTATTTTAGATTAGATTAGATTAGATTAGATTAGATTACTTACAGTGTGGAAACAGGCCCTTCGGCCCAACAAGTCCACACCGACCCGCCGAAGCGCAACCCACCCATACCCCTACATTTACCCCTTTAACTACGGGCAATTTAGCATGGCCAATTCACCTGACCCGCACATTTTTGGATTGTGGGAGGAAACCGGAGCACCCGGAGGAAACCCACGCAGACACGGGGAGAACGTGCAAACTCCACACAGTCAGTCGCCTGAGTCGGGAATTGAACCCGGGTCTCTGGCGCTGTGAGGCAGCAGTGCTAACCACTGTGCCACCGTGCCGCCCACAAAGAGCTCCCCCCTCACTGATGCTCATGTTGCGTCATGTTGATTGTTGCTACCGTTGGCCTAAAGCTCCTTCGTCTGGAGGAGCGCCAAAGGAGTGGACTATTCTCATGATAACTTTGGTTTCTCTCACAGCACACACTGCAGTTGCCCCTCCTTTTTCAAGTCCCTCTTCACAGTGAATTCCTCGCAGATGGCCCCTTCACAGGGCAATCAACAAACCCATCCACTAAAGTATTTCAAATGCCATTGCACTGAGCTCTCCTCAGCTTTACACCCCTCAATGTTCTCCTCCGGGTCAGCTTTCACCTGTACGTGTAAGTATAACTGCTACATTAATTACTATACTATCCACTTTGAAGATTATTCTCTTTAAATGAGACAAATGCTAAGAACAAACCACTCTATCTTGCTGAAAATGTGTTGCTGGAAAAGCGCAGCAGGTCAGACAGCATCCAAGGAACAGGAGAATCGACGTTTCGGGCATATGCCCTTCTTCAGGGATCAGTTCTGGGTCCTCTGCTGTTCGTAATTTTTATTAATGACTTGGATGAGGGAGTTGAAGGGTGGGTCAGTAAATTTGCAGATGA
>NC_057724.1:4470820-4476556 GCF_004010195.1 Chiloscyllium plagiosum
CATATCCCTCCAAACCTTTCCTATTCATATACCCATCCAAATGCCTCTTAAATGTTGCAATTGTACCAGCCTCCACCACACAACAGAGTGTTACAAGGGGACATAAATTTAAGGTGAAGGGTGTAAGGTATAGGGGAGATGTCAGAGGTGGGTTCTTTACCCAGAGAGTGGTGGGGGCATGGAATGCGCTGCCTGTGGGAGTGGTAGAGTCAGAATCTTTGGTGACCTTTAAATGGCAATTGGATAGGTGCTTAAGCTAGGACAAATGTTCGGCACAACATTGTGGGCCGAAGGGCCTGTTCTGTGCTGTATCGTTCTATGTACTATGTTCTAAGGGCTTATGCCCGAAACGTCGATTCTCCTGTTCCTTGGATGCTGCCTGACCTGCTGCGCTTTTCCAGCAACACATTTTCAGCTCTGATCTCCAGCATCTGCAGTCCTCACTTTCACTCTATCTTGCTCCCTACCTTACCTGCCAATGTTTCTCTCAGTTTTTTTACAGGGTTGAAAAGCAACCAGCAACATGAAAGCTTACTCTTTTTCTCATTTCCTCTTTTACTTTACTGATAGCCAGCCGTCTGCTTCAAAATGAATTCATCCTGTCCCTATGCAAATCCTATCTTGTCCCACAAATACCCGATGAAAGAGCAGTGCTCCCAAAGCTTGTGCTGCCAAGTAAACCTTTTGCACTATAACCTGGTATGTGATTTTTAACTTTGTACATTCACAGACATTGGCATTTGGCATCTGGCATCTGGTATGTGTCAACCTCCAAGAATGTTCATGGCACATCTCCAGTTCACTTACAGAATGCTTCTGCACTTCTATAATGCAACTCAGGCTGCAACAGCAACTCTCATTTTAGTGATGCAGCAAGAACGTTGTGTGATCAGGGACACACACATCCAGCTTATTGGAGGGGATTCTAGGGGACAGGATTTACATGCATTTGGAAAGGCAAGGGCTGATTAGTGATAATTGATGTAGCTTTGTGCATGACAAATCGTGTCTGATTGAAACGTTTGAAGAGATGATGAAGAAAATTCATGAAGGCAGTGTGATAGATGTCTATATGGACTTCAATAAAGCATTTGACAAGGTTCTACATGGCAGATTGGTTAGTAAGGTTAGATTATATTGGATTCAGGGGCAGCTAACCAACTGGATTCAAAATTGATTTGAAGGTAAGAGACAGAAGGTCATATTAGAGTATTGTTTTTCAGACTGGAGGCCTATGACCAATGGTATGCCACAAGGATTAGATTAGATTAGATTACATTACATTACAGTGTGGAAACAGGCCCTTCGGCCCAACAAGTGCTGGTTCCACTGTTTTTCACAATTTATATAAATGCTTTGGATGTGAATACAGCAGATATGGCTAGTAAGTTTGCAGATAACACCAACATAGATGGTGTCGGTGATAGTGCAGAAGATTATCTCAGAATACAGTAGGACCTTGAACAGATAGACCAGTGGGCCAAGGAGTGGCAAATGGAGTTTAATTTAGATAAATGTGTGGTATTGTATTTTGGTAAGGTAAGCCAGGGCAGGATTTATACCCTTAACGGTAGGGCCTGTGGAGTGTTGCCAAACAAAGAAACCTAGAGGCACAGATGCATAATTCCTTGAAACTGGAGTTGCAGGAAGTCAGAGTGTGAAGAAAGCATTTGGCAGAATATTGAGTATAGAAGTTAGAATTCATGTTATGGTTATTGGTGAGGCCACTTTTAGAATACTGTGTACAATTCTGGAAGGATGTTGTTAAATTTGAGAGGTTGCTGAAAAGATTTACAGGGATGATGCCAGCACTGGAGGTATTGTGCTATCGGGAGAGGCTGACGAGGCTGAGGCTTTTTTCTCTGGAGCGTTCGAGGCTCAGGAGTGACTTTGTAGAGATTTATAAAATCATGAGGGACATGGATAGGGTGAATAACCAAGGTCTTTTTTCTATGAGTGGAGAGTCCAAAACTAGAGGCCATGGGTTTAGATGAGACGGGCAAGATATAAAAAGTACCTGAGGGGTAACTTTTTCATGCAGAGGATGGTGTGTGTATAGAACGAACAGCCAGAGACAGTGATGAAAGTGGTCACAATTGTAATCTTGCAAAGGCATCTGGACGGGTACATGAATAGGAATGGTTTAGAGGGATTATGGGCCAAATGCTGGCACAGGATTGGTCCGATTGGGATTCCTAGTCAGCACGGATGAGGTGGACCAAAAGGTGTGTTTCCATGTTGTATGACTCAATAACTCTCAAATCCTTCTTCTTGCAGTCTTTCTCCATTTAAAGACTAAGCAGCTCCTTTAAAAGTGGTCCCCCACACTGTATTCCATTTTCCAGTTTGAGCCCACTCCTCTTGATCAACCCATTTCCCTTTTCAGGCTCTTTGTGTCGTCCTCACCAATTGCCTTTCCCTTATTTTTTATGTTATTCTCAAACTTGGCAGTTGTACATTCACTTTCCTCATCCAAGTCATTAATGTATGTTAGGAAATTAGGAACAGGCGTAGTGTCCTGAAGGAGGGTTTCAGCCTGAAACATTGGCTTTTCTGTTTCTCGGATGCTATCTGGCCTACTGTGATCTTCCAGCTTCACATCTATTGACACTGACTTCCAGCATCCACAGTCCTTACTGTCTTCTAGCAATAGGTGTAGGCCATTTAGCCAATTGAGCCTCTTGTCCTTCAGTGAGATCATAGATGATCTGTGGCCTAACTCCATATATTGCAAATAATTGTGGCCCCAGCACTGATCCCTATGTAGCGCTCCACTAGTTGCCATCCTAAGAAATTCCCTTATGCCAGCCCTATGTTTTCTCATAATTAGCCAATGTTCTATCCATGCCAATACAACAAGCTACAGCTCCAGACTCTCCACTTGATGCCTTAGCATTTAATCACTGAGTACACCTGGATGCTCACAGTATTCCTGCCTTATATTACCCTCACAGCTAGAGATACCAGGCTCAAATTACTACCGCTGCAATGTAGTATTTGGCAAGAAATTGCTGGCCATGTTTATCAGTAGTCCTCAATCCAGTCAAGGTGGACAGTCCTCCCTCAGCTAGTCCTGGCACAGTATGTCAAAGGCAGCCCCCGATATCAGTCCCTGCTTGGGGTGGTCAGAGTCAGGATCATGTCCTCATGAGGGATGAAGAACCAAATGTCAGGCAGCTCACCACTGGCCTTGACTCCTCCTGCCTTATTTAGGCTGTTTCTCTCCTGGAATAAGAGAGGCAGGTATTAAGGTAGTGGAAGGCATAGCCATTCCCATTGGTACAGTTGGGAAGGTATCCTAAGCGAGTGAGTAAGCAGTGTAGAGGGAGTAGTATTGTGGATTGGGGTTGGTAACAGCGAGTGAGGGAAGACATTGCAGGCAATAGAGACAGTGGTAGTGAATGAGGCTCAGTGGAAGGTGCTATCATATTAGAGACAGACTGAATGTGAGGTATCAGAGAGAAGGTTGTGGCACTCCTGCTGGCAGAGGGGAGAAGGACATTGAGCTTCTTCCTTCATTGCGTGCCTTCCTGTGGATTGTACTGACTGGGTGGCAACCTCAGGTGGGCAAGCATGGTCTGGTGTTGTGGATTACTGCTGGTCCTTAAGGGAAAAGGAAATCCTGCCTGTGCACCACTTTTTCCATCAGGACCTCCAGGACCCTGCCTGTAAAGATGGGTGTCAATCTCCACCTTGTCTGCTGTGTTTGGAGAAAATGTTAGCAACCATGCAAGGCAGCTGCAACTAACTGCTAGTCTGGATGCACACCAGGCTTTTGATTTGATTTGATTTGATTTGATTTATTGTTGTCATGTATAACTAAGTACGGTGAAAAGTCTTGTTTCCTAGCAGTGCAGGCATGCCATAACATACAAGGATGTCCAGGTCGAACAGAATGAGGCTTACAAAATTATGGCTGCACAGGATGTGGTACAAAAGCAAGATCAACATTAGATTTGAAATTGGTGAGGTCCATTCAGCCATCTAACAACAGCAGGGAAGAAGCTGTTCCTGAACCTGTTGGTACATGTTTTAAGCTTTTGGATCTTCTGGCTGATGGAAGAGTTTGGAAGAGATTATAACTGGGGTGTGAGGGGTCTTTGATGATATTAAGTGCCTTTCCACGGCGATGAGAAGTGTAGATGGAATCAATGAATAAGGGGTTGGCTTGCGTCATGGTCTGATGTATGGTCACAACTTTCTGCATTTTCCTATGGTTGTGGGCAGAGCAGTTGTCATGCCAGGCCACTATGCACCCGGATAGAATGTTTTCTGTGATGTATCCATAAAGGTTGGTGAGGGTCTTTATGGACAAGCCAAATTCCCTTAGCTTCCAGAAGAAGAGATGTTTTTGTTGTTTTAAAGATGGCATTGGCACCAGTGAATTATGGGATCTTTAGTGAATGGTGAATTGTTCACAAAATGGAGCATGTTAAGGTAGAGCAGGATCAGATACTCACCACGAGGGCCAATTAATGGAGCTAGTTTAGTAAGATATATAAAGAAAAACCCACTCAGCATGTGGTAAGAATTGTCTATCAAATTAAATCCAACTCGCACTGAGCCCAAAAACATAAGAATCAGTCCAAATCATTCATTATCACAGTGCTTAAACCACAAAAATATTAAAGAACATTAAAATGCACCGTTCCATAACCTTACAGTGGGGGCACATGAGAAAGTCATTCCTTAAAGGCATTTATGGCCTGATCATTTTCCCCAGTGGAAGAAACTATCAGTATACCAGAATTTCAAGAGAGTCAGGGGGCAAAGGTGACTGTAGTGGCTATCACTAAGGAGAAGGTGCTGGGGAAGCTGAAAGGTCTCAAGGTGGATAAATCACCCAAACCAGATGGACTACATCCCAGAGTTCTGAAGGAGGTAGCTGTGGAGATTGTCAAGGTATTGATGGTGATCGTTCAGGAATCACTGGAGTCAGGGAGGGTTCCAGAGGACTGGACAATAGCTAGCGTAACATCCCTGGATAAGTAGAGGGAGGCAGAAGACAGAATGAGACGGTTAGCCTGACCTTAGTCGTTGTTAAAATTTTCGATTCAATTATTAAGGGAGAGATTGCAGAGTATTAGGAAGTACATGACAACATGGCTTCCTCAAGGGGGGACCAATCTATTAGAATACCTTGAGGATGTAATGAACAAGTCAGTAAAAAAGCCAGTGGACATGATCTTTGTAAATTTCCAAAGACATTTCACAAGGTGCCGCACAGGAGGATGTTAAATAAATAAGAGTCCATGGTGTTAGGAGCAAGGTACTGGCATGGATAGAGGATTGGCTGACTGGCAGAAGGCAGAGGGTGGATGGCAGCTGGTGACTACTGGAGTTTCACAAGGGTCGGTGTTGGGATCTCAACTATTCCCATTATACAATAATGATCTGGACAAAGGAACTGAGGGAATTGTTGCTAAATTTGCAAATGACACAAAGACAGATGGTGGGGCAGATGGTGTTGAGGAAATGGAGAGGCGGCAGAAGGACTTGGACATGCTGGGAAAGTGGGCAAAAAAATGACAGATGGAATTTGGTAGGAAGAAGAGGTGTAAACTATTTTCTAAACATGGAAAGGCTTACGAAACCTGAAGCATGAACGGGCTTAGGCGTTTGAGTTCAGGATTCTCCTTGGGGTGGCATGGTGGCTTAGTGGTTAGCACTGCTGCCTCTCAGTGCCAGGGACCCAGGTTCGATCCTAGCCTCAGATGACTGTGTTGTGTTTGCACA
>NC_057724.1:4479226-4511844 GCF_004010195.1 Chiloscyllium plagiosum
GATTAGATTAGATTACAGTGTGGAAACAGGCCCTTCGGCCCAACAAGTCCACACCGACCCGCCGAAGCGAAACCCACCCATACCCCTACCCCTACCCCTACATTTACCCCTTACCTAACACTACAGGCAATTTAGTATGGCCAATTCACCTGACCCTGCACATCTTTGGATGGTGGGAGGAAACCGGAGCACCCGGAGGAAACGCACACAGACACGGGGAGAATGTGCAAACTCCACACAGTCAGTCGCCTGAAGCGGGAATTGAACCCAGGTCTCTGGCACTGTGAGGCAGCAGTGCTAACCACTGTGCCACCGTGCCAATCACAGCATCAAAACTGATTTCACCCATTTCCTCATCTCCCCTCCCCCCAACTCATCCTAGATCCAGTCTCCAACTCGGCCTTGCCCTCTTGAACTAACCTACCTGTCCATCTTCCTTCCCACCTATCCACTCCACCCTCCCCTCTGACCTCTCACCATCATCTCCCCATCTCTATCTATCTATCTATCATCTTCCCAGCTACCTGGCCACCTGAGCCCTACTCCTGCTCTCATATTTATCTCTCAGCCCCCTTCCCCCCTACATTCCTGTTGAAGGGCTTATGCCTGAAACATCGATTCTCCTGCTCCTCGGATGTTAGCTGACCTGCTGTGCTTTTCCAACGCCACCCTTTTCGACTCTGTAGTCACATTTTCTCCTTATATGTCTTCATAATTTACTTCCCTACCTATCCTTGTGTCATTAGAAAATTGAGTTATCATTCCTTTGTCCCTCCCTTGAAGTTATCCATACAAATGGCAAACAGCTGAGAATCCATTCTGGAACCATGTGGCCCACCATTCACAGCATCCAGCCAACCTGCAAAGGACTCATTTATTCCGAATGACTGCTTTTTTGTTAGCCAGCCAATATCAATCCATGCCAAATGTGCCACACCTAACACCCTAGGCTTTCACTTTCTGGAAGACTATAACATTCTATGAAATGCCTTCTGAAAATCTAGGCACAGTATATCCACCTCTTTGTACACAGTGCATTGCTTCCTCAAAGTGCTCCAGAGATTAATTAGCTATGACCTCCTTTTGACAGAATCATGGTGACTCAGCTTGTTTACCTTGAACTTACCTAAGTGTTTTATAACTCAATAATAGTTTCTAATATTCACACCATGATAGATGTTAAGCTAACTGGCCTGAAGTTTCCTACTTTCTGTTTCTTGCCCCTTTGGAATAAAGAGTCAGCTTCATTATTTTCTGATTTGGAGATGCCGGTTTTGGACTGGGGTGTACAAAGTTAAAAATCATACAACACCAGGTTATAGTCCAACAAGTTTAATTGAAAGCACATTAACTTTCGGAGCGATGCTCCTTCACCTGGTGTTGTGTGATTTTTAACTTCATTATTTTCTGGTTTAGTGAGGCTTTCCAAATCAAAGGAGCTTTGAAAAATAAACACAAAATCATCAACTACTTCATGGTAGCATGGTGGCTCAGTGATTAGCACTGCGCCAGGGACCCAGATTCCATTCCACCCTTGGGCAACTGTGTGGAGTTTGCACTTTCTCCAACTGCCTGTGTGGGTTTCCTCCGGGTGCTCCAGTTTCTTCCCACAATCCAAAGATGTGCAGCTTAGGTGGATAGGACATACTAAATTGCCTGTAATGTCCAGGGATGTGTAGGTTAGGTGAATTAGCCATAAGGAAGACAGGGATAGGATAGGGGTGTGGATCTGGGTGGGATGCTCTTCGGAGGTTTGGTGTGGGCTGAACAGGCTGAAACACCTGCTCCCTCACTGCAAGGGTTCTAAGATCGCACTTGCCAGTTCTTTTTACAACCTTGGGTGAAGTCCATCAAGATCGGAACACTTGCCAACTCATTGCTCCAATAATTTACTTAGCTCTCTTTCTCTGGTGTTTGTAATTTTTCTGAAATTCCCCAATCCTTCAGTTGTTGATTTATTGCTGCTTCTGGGGTGTTATTTGTAGCTTCTAGAGTGAAGGAAGAGACAAAATACCTGGTCAATTAATTTGCAATCTCATGCCAACTTGATATTTTCCACTATCAATTCTTCAGATTCACCTTCCATAGGATTAATGTTCACTTTAGTAAGTCGCTTCCTTTTTTTACATATTCATCATAAACTTAATATCTTTTTACATTTTTGCCAGCTTGTTCTCATACTCACCTTTTCCCTCCTTATTAATTTTTGCTGTTTTACATTCTGTTCAATCTTCTGACCCGTCAGTTGTCTCTGTATAATTAAATGTCTTTTCTTTGAGTTTGATACTACCTTTAACATTTTAGGTTATCCACAGTTTTTGTATGGAATATGTATATTCTGTTTTTAACTGCATCTCTGTGACTCATAATTTCACTCTTTTGTGCCAATTCACGTTAACCAGTTTTACTGCATTTCCTCATAATTGCCCAAACTTAAAAAAAGAACTGTCCGATACATATTTCTCTCATTTTCATAGAATCACTACAGTCTAGAAACAGGCCACTTGGCCCAACAAGTCTACACTGACCATCTGAAGAGTAACCCCCCCCCACCCCACTCCCGACCCATTCCCCCACCCTATTACTCTATATTTCTCCTGACTAGTACACCTATACTACACATCCCTGAACACTATGGGTAATTTAGCATGGCCAGTTTCCCTAACCTGCACATCTTTAGATTGTGGGAGAAAACTAGAGCCTCCAGAGGAAACCCATGCAGACATGGAGAGAATGTGCAAACTCCACACAGACAGTCACCTGAAGCTGGGAATGAATCCAGGTCCCTAATGCCATGCGGCAGCAGGGCTAACCACTGAGCCACTGTGTCACATTCCAGTATCATTTTCCAATAACATTAATCATATTCTGATCTCTGCTCTCCCAGGGTTCCTTCACAATGAGATTGGTAATTAATCCCTATCTCATTACACAATGTCAAATTGAGTGGAGCCTGCTAGGTGGTTTGTCAAGAATATGTTGTGGTGAGAAATTATGGTGAAAACATTATATTAATTGTATATCTGGACTACTTTTGCCATCTGACTTTCCACTCACAGAGCTTTTCTGATCAATCCCATTATTTCTTCCTTTGGAGGCAGGTAAAGTTATAACATTTAAAATGCATCTGGATGGGTATATGAATAGGAAAGATTTAGAGGGATATGGGCCAAATGCTGACAAATGAGACTGGGTCAGATCGGGATGTCTGGTCAGCATGGATGACTTGGACCGAAGATTCTGTTTCTGTGCTGTATGACTCTACGACTCTATGACTCTAAATCTCATACTACTGTGTGGTAACTGTTGGGGGTCTGTTCACCACACCCATCTGTGACTTATTACTGTTTTCATTTCCACATCCAGGTTTCCTGCACTTAGCTCATCCTCTCTAATGTAGTAATACCACTATTAAATATTCACTCCTTTACCTTTCCTAGCTTTTTGTTTATCCTAACTTCTTCATTAAAACCATGTAAAATTCAGTATTCAAGGGGAAATTCATGTAACCCTGTACCCATGTCTCCGTAATGGTTACCATATTGCACTTATTTATTTCAATTCATACTCTCAATTCATCTATTTTGTTTTTAACATTACTTACATTCAAATACAAAGTCTTTTGTTTCATTTTTTTATTCTTTTGTAATTTCTGATCTGATCTGACGACTTGTTCTTGGATTTGTAGTCTCAATCCCTTCCTTTTGTGGACAGTTTATCATTTCCCACATTGATACCTTCCTGTCTCGCCTTATCTCTACTCTTTAATTTTCCACATATTTCCAAATGTTATCCTTTGCCCCCACTATTTAATTTAATATTCTCTCTATGTCCCTAAGTAAGTGGGCAAGGACATTGGTCCTTGTCCCTGGAGACTATCCCAACAGTACAGACCCATTACTAATGTCAGTGGTCCATGAATTGCAACCCACTTCACCCACATCAGTCTTTGAGCGATACATACATTTGCCTTATCTAATTTGCACGGGGCCATTTTGAATCATGGAATTGTTATGGTGTGAAAGGAGGACATTTGACCCATCATGTCAGTGCCAGCTATCCAATAAGTGATAGGACTTATTGTCATTCCCCTGCTTTTTCCTATTTCCTTGTATATTGTTTCTTCTTAAATAATCATCCAATGCCCTGCTGAATGTCTCAATTCAACTTGCTTACTCCACACTTACAGACAGTGCATTCCAGACTTGAACCTTTCTCGATGCTTTTCGATCGGCTGAATGGACTTTTCCTGCTTTGAAAGGTTATAGATTCAGAGATTCATACAGCGAAGAAAAGGCCCTTCAGCATGTTGAGTCTGCATCGACATAGCTACCACTAGAAGTGCACTATTCCCAATTTCCTGCACTGATGAAAGCAAGTGTTACATATGTCTTCTTAACAATCCTATTCACATGCTCTGTCAACTTCAGGGATGTGTAGGTAATCATCCCAAGATCCCTCTGTTCCTCAAAGCTACGCAGTGACCTTCCATTCAACAAGTACTCCCTCATCTTGTTTCATAGAGTCATTGAGTCATACGATGCCACAGCATGGAGACAGGCCCTTTGGCACAAACTGGTCCATGCCGGCCAAAATGTCCATCAACACTAACTCTATTTCCCTTCACTTGGCTCATATCCTTCTATACCTTTCCTATCCATGGATTTGTCCAAATGTTGTTAATGTACCTGTCTCAAACACTTATACTGGCAGCTCATTCCATATGCGTACCAGCCTCTGTGTAAAAAAGTTGCCCCTCAGCTTCTGCTTTATTCTTTCTCCTCTAACCTTAAACTGATGCCCTCTAGTCCTCGATTCCCAAGCTCTGGGAAAACAATTGAGTGCATTCACCCTATCCATGCCTCTCATGATCTTATACACTTCTATAAGATTTCCCCTCAGTCTCCTGTGCTCTAAAGAAAACAGTCCTAGCTTGTCCAACTTCTCCCCATAACTCAGACCATTGAGTCCAGGCAACATCCTTGTAAATTTCTTCTGCACTCTTTCCAGTTTAATAACTTCCTTCCAATAACAAGGTGACTAAAACTAAATACAATACTCCAGTGCAGCCTCATCAAAGTCCTGTATAATTGCAACCTAAGTTCATAACTTCTATCCTCGATGTCCTGATTGATGAAGGTCAGTGTGCCAAAGCCTTCTTCACTGCCCTGTCTACCTGTGACTCCACTTTCAGAGAACTATGCACCTGAACTCCAGGCCCTACCATTCATCATAAAACTCCTCCCTTGACTTGACTCTATAAAATGCAAGACTTCACACTTATCCATATTAAACTCCATTTGCCATTTCTCAGCCCACTTCCCCAGCTGATCAAGGTCCTGCTGTAATTTCTGATAACCTTCCTCACTGTCCACAATGCTGCCTATTTTAGTGTCATCGTGCCTTGTGCATTCTCATTCAAATCATTGATATTGATAGCAAACAGCAAAGGGCCTAGCACCAATCCCTGAGGCACTCCACTAGTCACAGGCCTCCAGTCCAACAAGCATCCTTCCATTATTACCCTCTGCTTCCTATAGTCAAGCCAGTTGTGTATGCAATTTGCCAGCTCACCCTGGATTCCATGCAATCTAACCTTCCAGAGCATCTTACCATGTGAAACCTTATCAAAGGCTTTACTGAAATCCATACAGAATACTTCTACCACCCTGCCCTCATCAACCTTCCTGGTCACTTCAGTAAAGAACTCTAACAAATTTATGTGGCATGATCTTCCACTCACAAAACCATGCTGACTATTCCTAATCAAACCTTGTCTTTCCAAATGTATGTCTGTCTTATCTCTCAGAATCTCCTCAAGTAACTCACATACCCCAGATGTGAGGCTTACTGATCTGTAGTTCCCAGCTTTTTCTTTGTAGCACTTCTTGAATAACGGCACAACATTTGCTACCCTCTAGACTTCTGCGAACTCACTCCTGGCTAACAATGATGCAAAAATATTAGCCAGGGCTCCCGCAATTACCTCTCTTTCCTCTTGATATATCTGGTCAGGACCAGAAGATTTATCCACATTCATACATTCTAATACATCCAACACCTCCTCTATTGTGATACGGACTGCCCCCAAGATATCACCACTAATTTCCCAAGTCCCCAGGTCTTCATGTCTTTCTCCACGGTAAACATGGAGGAGAAATATTCATTGAGGGCCTCACCTATCACAGGATCATAGATTCCCTACAGTGTGGAAACAGGCCATTTGGCCCAACGGGTCCACACCGACCCTCTGAAGAGTAACCCACCCAGACCCATTCCGCTACACTGTTACTCTACATTTACCCCTGCTTCATGCACCTAACGTACAACATCCCTGAACACTATGGGCAATTTAGCACAGCCAATTCACCTAACCTGCACTTTGGACTGTGGGAGGAAACCGGAGTACCAGAAGGAAACCAATGCAGACACGGGAAGAATGTGCAAACCCTTCACAACAGTCACCCAAAGCTGGAATCAAACCTGGGTCCCTGGCACTGTGAGGCAGCAGTGTTAACCACTGAGCCACCTTGTCTCCTGCAGTTCTACATATATATGTCCACTTTGTTCCTTGAGGGGTCCTATTCTCTCACTAGTCATTCTTTTTCCTTTAATATATTTAAAGGACCTCTTTGGATTAACCCCATTCTTTTCAGCCAAGGCTATCTCGTGTCTCCTTTTTGCCCTCCTGATTTCCTTCTTCGGTAAACTCCTATGACCCCTATAAACCTCAAAGGATTTCCTTGATCCCAGCTGCATGTCGCTGAGCCATAACTCTCTTTTTTCTGGTCAAAGCCTCAATATCTCTTGTCATCCAGGATTCCCTATTCCTGTCAGTTTTGTCTTTCACGCTCACAGGAACATATAGTCCTTGAACTCTAGCTATCTCACTTTTATAGGCCTCTCATTTGCCAGAGGTCCCTTTGCCTGAAAACAAACTACTCCAACCAACCCCTGCAAGCTCCTGTCTAATTTCATTTAAATTTGTCTTCAATTTAGAATGTGAACCTGTGGACCAGTTTTGTCCCTCACCGTAACTATTTTAAAGTTAGTAGAACTATGGTCAGTGGTCCCAAAGTTCTCCCCCACCATCACCTCAGTCCCCTGTCCTGCCCTTTTTCCCAAGAGGGGGTTGAGTTTTGCCCCTTCCTGAGTAGGACCTCATACACTGTTTGAGGAAACTTTCCTGAGCGCACTTAACAAATTCCACTCTATCTAAGTCCTTAACACTATGGTACTCCCAGTCTCTGTTCGGGAAAATTAAAATCCCTGACTATGACAACTCTATTGCTCCTGCAAGTCTCCCCAGTCTCCCTGCATATCTGTTCCTCTAATTCCCATTAACTATTTGGGGGCGGATATTACAAATAATGCCACCATCCCTTTCTTATTTCTTAGCTCCATCCACAAAGTCTCACTGAATGATCCCTCAGTTATTTCATCTCTGATTACTGCCGTGATACTCGCCGTAATCAAAAATACAACTCCTCTTCCCCCTTTCCAGAGTCTCTGTCCCGCCTAAAGCACCAGTACCCTGGTAGGTTAAGCTGCCAGTCCTGTTCCCCTCTTAGCCATTTTTCTGTAATGGCTATTTATTCTGTAATGGCTTGTTTCTTCTTCCAAAATGCATCATATTGCACTTGTCAGGGTTACTTTCTGTAACTTACAAGCATCTTCTTCACTATTAACTACACTTTGTAAAATTTTAAGTCAATAAATTTAACTTAACTCATAGACTTGTATCTTGTGTCTTGGCATACCTGAGAACACTGTTGTTATAAAAGAAAGATTTAGAACTTAGAAGGTTTTATAGCTTAAAACCCTTTAAAGTTATGTTTGTGGCAGACAAACAGCCATTTGTAATTCAGTTGAGCCAGATTTGTGAACCATGCCAAGAACAACTACCTAAGACAGGTTCAAGTCTGATGCTGGATGATAAATGGTTTGGGCAGGGCAATTCACATTAAACATCTGACTCAAGAAGATGCCTCAGCAACTAGGAATGTTAAACCAACAAGAATCGAAACTCAATTTACCAAAGAAGATAATTAATGATGCCAATCTGAAAATGTCATGCCAAATAAAACAACATTAAAATGTCAAAGTAAGCCAAACTTTCCATTCAGGAGTCAGTCCAATCTAATCAACAAAGGAAGAAAGCACGAGTAATCAACCAACAACACAGAAACAAGAAACAGTGACCCTCAGAGTCCCCAGTCACTCTTATCCCGGCAATGCTCAACTCCCAAACACTCTCACCATACCACTCCCCCACACCCATATCCTATCCCTGACATGCTCAACACCACACACTCATTCCCCGATACACACTCACACCCCACACACACACTCACCCCTCATGCACACATTGGCACATGCACATGCACACACATGTGTGCACCACACACACACACACACACATACACACACACACACATACACACACACACACACACACACACACACTGATACATTCACACCTGCATTAGTTGATCCTGATTTGAGCCTTCCATGAGGCACTAGGGAAGGACTCTTGTGTTGCAGTGACATTGCCTCTAACTAAGAGACTCAAATTCAAATTCCACCTGATCCAGAGATGTGTAATAACATCTCTTAAACAGATCGATTAAAAATGTCTACAATCACACTAACAGTAAACATCACTGAATAAACTGGAAAAATAACCAATTTTAACCAATGGGGTCAATGATAGCACCTGTACTACTGGCAGTTACTGCAGTAATCCTGACAAGGTTGTCAGCTTTCACCAATGTTCAGAAACCACATCCAATATGTTATCATTTTCTTCTCCTTTCTAAAAAACTCAATTCTCAGGCACATACTCAAAGTTGGTAAAAGAAAACAGGTCCTCCTAATAGTGAAATTCACGATGAAAATGGCTGCGATGTTGCTGCCTCTCATCAGCTGCATTTATCTATATATTGGTAATATTAACCATAGCCTGTGGGTCACAGCTTAATATATTCCATTTTACTAAACTCATGAGAT
This sequence comes from Chiloscyllium plagiosum, assembly GCF_004010195.1. Taxonomy (NCBI): domain Eukaryota; kingdom Metazoa; phylum Chordata; class Chondrichthyes; order Orectolobiformes; family Hemiscylliidae; genus Chiloscyllium; species Chiloscyllium plagiosum. Next base: position 4,488,236 of record NC_057724.1, read on the forward strand.
GGAGGTCTTTCTTCAAACCTATCCTGTTCCTGATAGCAGTGTAACCTCCACTGTAAACTCTCTGGCTCTCGAAAGCATCATGCTGCGAAGATTCATGATGACTCATCACCTTTGCCAAAGTTTGACTTCAGTTTTGCTTATGTTCAATACTGCAACATTAGTAATTTGCATTTTCATGAGACTCCCTATTGGCCCACATGAGTCAAGTTGGATACCATAGTATTGGCAAGGACACATGAAATTACCTCTGCTCAAATAGAATATAAGCTTGTTAGGAGAGTCAATGCCAGGCTGAAAAACCTTTGAAAGGCAAGCTCAGGTTTTCAGATGTCAGCTGGAGTTACTGCTGAAAAATGATGAACACTGCTTTGAGAAATATCACTACTTTATCAATTGAGGCATGCAGGATAATTATATTATATTCATGCCAAAAGGATTGGTACATGATAATCATCCTCTCTCTCCCTGTGCAACCCACCTTATCTTTCAGCTGCACTTCTCTGAATTGCAAGCATATCCTTCATTAAATAAAGAGAACATAACTGAATACAATACTCAAGGTTTGTCACATCAGGCCTCTGTTCAGTGTCATGACAAGGGCAAAGCTCCCCAATTAATTACATTCCAGATGGGATATCCCAAATTCTCAGGATCCCAGGATACACTGTCTCCTCTTCTTTATTCATTCAGTCTCGTGGTTGGTTACATCAAGGCTAATTTATAAAGGGTTCCCTCTCTTGTGGACAAATATCTCCCAGAACAACTGAATGTATGTTTTAAAACAAGTCCTGTGGGAGGAAGTAGACCCTGAGCTGGTCTGAGAGAATGTGGCCAGGCTGTGATTTGTAACACTGAACTTCAGTAGCTGAAGACTGGAGGGGGATACTGCCCCTGGGGCACTCACTGTCTTGTGGGTGAAGGGACATTAAAATGGAGGCCAAGAAAATAAGTGGTGAGCTGCAAGTGGCCCAGAAACCGCACTGTCTGGCCAATCAGGAATTATCACCATGTAGCTTCTTCGGGAAGAGGAGGAGAGAAATGCAATCTGCATATAAGTGAGGTGAGTACTGATATTCAGGAAGCACAAATGCATAAAAATACAGTCACAGAAACATAAAATCTTTCTCTGTCTTTTCGCTCTCTGGTTGAATAGTCAAGCCGTTCCTCAAAAGGTCACACTCTCCTGAATCAGTCTTCCATGTTGACTGCAGTGATTGGAACCTGCTGGACTTCATTCATTCGGAGGCCATTGATTATGGTTGTTAACCTGGGTCAATCGGAAAGCCTTGGCTGACCAATATTACCAGGAGACACTGTGTCCTACACCTACCCGCACACGACATGGGTGCTGGGGAGAAATAAGCACTACTGCTGTCTCAGCCATGATACCAAAATGACCCTTGTACACTTGCAGCCTTCATCTGAAGGTTAGTTTTTTATTTTTTCTAAAAATCAAAATTTATCTTTTTCAAGTAATGCACTGTTAATAGAGTACACCACGCACCAGATTAATTACTGATAATAATTCAGTGGGGTATCGTGACTTTATAATTCTTGTGATTTTTAGTACCTTTCTTTTTGTTTTCATATGCTAGAGATCAGTTTATATTTGTAGAAGGTGATTTATTGGTGTAACATTCACACTACAAAGTAAATATTAAGTATCAAATGCTAAAATAATCCAGCTTGAAAGAGGACACCAATTTCCAGTCTCCTCCTGAGTTCCCAGGCACCATGGTCAGTGACTATTCAGCGACTCTGTTTGTAACCTAGAAATAAAGAATATTAATGGGAGTTTGGTGGCAGATGATGGGGGATGAGTCACGCAGTTGTCTTTGTCGATGAAGGAAGACAATGAAAGATGGAGGAAGAAAGAGGGAAGGATTTCCAAAAATTTTCTCTACTGAGCACAACGTAGCTGCCAAAAGCTATAGAGGTCAATACACTGCGTCATATGCCTGTCACCCTGAAGCAACAGTAACCCTGTTTGCCCTATTACATGTTGGATATTTCTCCAGTCTATTTACCTGTTGCACCATACTGAAACTGCTGCTACATCATAACCTTAATAAATGACCTTAAAAAAACTCATGCAGTCTCAACAATTTATTTTGAGTAATCCCGAAGCTTCCAATTTACTTGTGGCCCCGCCCCTCCTTTACCTCTGTAATCTCTATCAATCCCACAATATTCCGAGATTTCTGCACCATTCTAATATTTGTCTCATGAGAATCCTTGATTTTGATTATTCCATCATTGCTGCCTTTGCGTTCAACTGTTTAGCTGTGGAATGACATCCCAAACCTTGCCACCTCCCTCCTTCCCTCACAATTCCCTTTTAAACTAATCTTTAAAATCTCCCTCTTTGACAAGCTGTTAGACAATGGACCGATTATCTCCCTGGACATTGTGTCACATGTTACTTATATTTGGTGCTTCCATGAATCATCTTCATAACTATTACATTAAACAGAAATCATTGTTACCAATTCTGATGAATTTACAGTTCCCCCCATCAAAGGCCAATATCTCTTTACTAATAATAATAATCAGAACTGCTCACAGTAACTCTGGCTGTGGTCAAAACAGGGTATTCATGATGTAGCAACACTTTCAATAAATTCTACTCTAGTCCTCTCAATAGCAAAACGAGAATCTGTTAGACAGTTTTGATTATGTGCTGTCATGACTCTAACGATCAATCTATCTTGAAACACCAAGCCTTATTTGATATCTGCAGCCTTTAGCTTTTCACCATGTAGTGACTACATTGCTCTGAGGTCTGACGTAGATCACTTTGCATTTCTCTGAATAGCTTGATAATCTCTGATTATCTTCCACTTATATCTATCTTATACCTTACCCTCAGGCTGTTTGATTATAATTATACCAGTTGTTAAAGACATTCATTTGTGTTTTCACATTCAACACAAAGAAACCTTTCATGAAAGGGATGATGATTTCCTTCATTATCTAAAAGCTCTATTAATTTAAATTCATTCAATTCATTCACAGAATGAGGTCATCGCTGGCTCGGCCAAGTATTTATTGCCCATTCCTCATTGCCCAGAGGGCCATTAAGAGTCACTGCTGTGGGTTTGGAGTCACATGTAGGCCAGATCAGATAAGGGTGGCAGTCTAGCGATAATATCAACTAGGCCATCCCCTTCCCAGGCCACAAACCACAAACTCATTCATCAAGATGATCCTGAGAGCTTGTAGATACACAGTAGCTACAGTAAAATAATAATCTTTCAGAAGGGAACCACCTGTAGGAGTTGTCAAAGAATAAACTTTTAATTGGATTAGGGTGGATTAGTGTAACAAGAGAGGAAATCATTCACCATTGGTAAAAATTCCATAATTACAGACACAGTAACAAACACTCATTATAACCACTTCAAGTGATCCAAATTGAGGTTGGGCTTCTTTTGCAGAAAAGAGAGTAGTTCAGCAGTGAAGGGAAATTCTAAATTCAGATTCTTTTCCTTGTTCATTAGCTGGGCAACAGCACACAAGGAAATTAAAATTGGTAATTTGAAAATGAAAGCTGTTCTCTTCAGGAATATATACAAAAAATTTATCGAATTCAATTTATTTTCAAGGGTAATCTATGAAGCTGAGGAATTACAGTAATGGTACAACTGGCTGTACTGAAACCTATCCATCCAGGGTGACAATGCACTATCATCTTTCACATACACTCCAACCATACTTATCTCTGTTGTAAAGTACAAACCACAGATGGTATAGTCATGAACCCCCTGCTTTCAAAGCAAAGCTTAAGCATTTGTAACAAAGTGAATGCTCCATCTTAGCTTCCATCTGGAGTCCCCAGCATTGTGAATACCAGTTTTAGCCAATTCGATTCACTCAGCATGTTATCAAGAATTGGTTGATTGTATGGGGAAGTCCCAGTAAAAGGCCACATATGGAACTGAAGCCTTGTGAGCTCCATAACTCAAGGCAAGCTATTCCAGTATCGCTACAATACAAAGTGGTAAACTGTCCAGGCATACACAGATCTGAACAAAAAAGCATAAGAATATCAGGACGGTCAACAACAGACCCAATCTGTCTACTCTCAATTATTGAATGGTGTCATTCACAGGATTATCATGTTGTACTTACTCACAAATTAAATGCTCACTGGAGCTTACTTTGAGTTCCAACAAGCTGTTTGATTTCTGGCCTTGTGTAAACCAAAGATATGAATTCCAGAGGCAAGATAGAATTGACCTTCTTCGATATTGAGGCAGCACATGACTGAGAATTGCATCAAGGAGCCGTGGCCAAACTGGAGTCATTGGGAATCATCGGGAAAACGTTCTCTGCCAATGTCCTCAAAGGTTACTTTTGACAAGAAACTTAACTGGAACAAGCAATGAAGCCTGTTCAATTCTTTGGTAATTGCCTGATTTGCCTTTGGTGCAATGTCTACTGAAGCATTTGTTTCTACACCACAATTCTTTACCTCCCCTCCTTCAAATGGACTTGTGTCTCTAAGTCATAATTGAATTCCCTATGGTTCAATCCAAAATGAACAAGCTTGCGTTTATTCAAGTTGAGCTGCAGTTACTCACTATTTTTCCACTCTTCAAATGTATTAATATCCTCCAATAATTTGCCTCAATCTCCTCAGTGTTGATGATCTCCCTCTCAAAGCAGTCCAGCAATCTGTGCACCTACTGATGACTGGGATAGCTGGGGTGCCATCATCCAGGAGATGATGGTTCTGGTTCCTTGGAATGAGAACCTCCTGCGTTCCAATGGGAGGACACCCTTCGTTATCCCTCCATTGCTATTCTACTGATAACATTGCTGAAGTTTGTCAGCCAGCCCGGACTGCTGTTGCCAATGCCAGGATGATGCAGAGTGAAGCTGAACCCTCATGCTGCACCCCAGCTCCAGGTGAATCACCAACTCACATAATCAGAGCCATTAGCCTTCAGTGTCAGCCCAGACACTGCAGTAGTACCGTGTAGGAACACAAGGCCAAAGACACCCTGACATTGAAGTAGACACACTTCAAACCATCTTCCGGTGCATTCTTGCGACTTTGAAACCTCATTTCTGACCTCACTACTCTCAACCTCCTGGATACTGGAGCTACAATTTAGGTTCCCAACCCCCTGCTGAATTCGTTTAAACCCTCCCGAAGAGCATTAGCAAATATGGCCCTGCCAGTATGGTACAATTACAACATTTAAAAGGCATCTAGATGGGTATATTAATATGAAGGGTTTAGAGGGATATGGGTTTGGTGCTGGCAAATGGGACTAGATTAGTTTACGACACCTGGTTAACATGGACTAGTTGGACCAAAGGGTCTGTTTCTGTGCTGTATATTTCTGTGACATAAAATTAATTGACAACCTGAGTAACCACCATAAAAGATAAAATGATTGGACAGATTTATATACCAGTTAAGAATTTTAAAAATGTAATATGGAGGAAGAAAGTAGAGCATGAGAGGAAGTTACCTAAAAATATGAAAAAAATGTTCGAATTTCTGTAAGAATTTAAAAAGGAAAAGAGTAACTAAAGTGAGTGTTGGCACCTTAGAGACTGAAACTGAGGAATTAATAATGGGAGAGTGGAACAGGCAGTTTGCATCTGACTTCACTATGGGAGACTGAAAGTGTTACAAGAATACTTGAAAATCAAGAGCTAAAAGGGGGAGAGGATGTTAAAACAATCACAGTCACCAGCTCAAATATGTTGGGAATAATCGACTGACATAGGATGAAAGATGGCAGCTCAGGAGTTATCTTTATGAAGGGTATAGATAAAAGTTGGTCAATATATATCAAAACTAAAGTTGCTTTCCACAAAATTGTAAATGAAAAGCAATTCATTTCCATATCCCTACGATCAATCCAAACATTAAGTTCTTTGTACTTGTGGATTTTGACTGAACAGTGAAAGCTGAAGGAAACAGGATACAGAAAGGCAGAATTTTGAAACCGGACTTGAATGAAGTAGAGCAGGTCTGGCAACATCTGTGAAGAGAACTCAGAGTTAACATTTCAGGTCTGGTGACCCACCTCAGGACTTCCGTTAACTTTGATTTCTCTTCACAGATGCTGCCAGACTGGCTGAGCTTTTCCAGCATTTTCTGTTTTTGCTTCTGATTTACAGCATCCGCAGATTTTTTCAGTTTTTATTTGGTGAAGTAGAGGCTGTGTGAAATTTAGAACAATAAGCTGTTGCATTTTTTTAACCAAGTAAGATGAATTAGTGAATTCGAAATGCATGATGTGTTCATTATTTTGGTTAATAAGTTGTGGATGACTCCAAAATTGGTGGTACAGTGAAGGAGGGAACTTAAGATTACAAAGGGATCCTGATCAATTGGGAATGGGGTGAGGAGGGGAAGATGGAACTTAATTTAGGTAAATATGAGGTATTGCCTTTTGGTTAAACAAAAAAGAATTTTATATGTTTCTGTGAGAACCCCCTCATTCTTCTGAATTCCAGCATATTAAAAACTCAGTCAATCCTGTCTTTTCTCATATGTCGATCCTGCCATCCCAGGAATCAGTCTGGTCATCCTTCGCTGGAATCCCTCAATGGCAAGCATGTCCTTCCTCAGACTAAGAGACTAAACCATGCACACAATACCAAGGCGTGACCTCACCAAGGCCCTGTATAACTGCAGCAAGCCATCCTTATCCTGATACTCAAAGCCTCTCTCTATGAAGGCCAGCATGCCTTGAACTTTCCTCACTGCCTGCCAACCTTCAGCGACTGTTCCATCATGACCCCCAGGTCTTGTTGCATCTTGCCTTTTCCTAAACTGCTGCCATTGAGATAATAATATGACTTCCTGTTTTTGTGACCAAAGTAGTTAACCTTACATTAATCCACATTATATTGCATTTGTCAAGCATTTGCTCACTCAGCCTATCTGTCCAAACCACTCTGCAGCCTCTTAGCATCCTCTTCACAACACACAATGCCACTCAACTTAGCATCATCTGTAAATTTGGAGAGATGGCATTCAATTCCTTTGTCCAAATCATTAATGTATATTGTGAACAGCTGGAGTCCCTGCAAATAACCCTGTGGCTTCTTCCTCATCACTGCCTGCCACTCTGAAAAGGGTCTGTTTATTCCAGCTCTCTACTTTCTGTCTGCCAATCAGTTCTCTATCCATGTCAATACATTAACTTCGATACCATGAGCTTTAAGTTTCCTTACTAATCTGTTGTGTGGAACCTTGTTACAACCCTTTTGAAAGTCCAGATACACAACATCCACTGATTCACCATTGTCTACTCGACTGGGTACATCCTCAAAAAATTCCAGAAGGTTTGTCAAGCACGATTTCCCTGAAGTGAAACAATGCTTACCAGGACTGATTCTATCATGGCTTTCCAAATGCTCAGCTATTACATCCTTAATGATTGACTCCAGCTGACTCCAGCATTTTCCCCACCACTGATGTCAGGCCCTATTTTCTCTCTCCCTCCTTTTTTAAAGAGTAGCTATCCTCCAGTCCATTGGAATTCTTTCAGACTCTACAGAATGCTGGAAAATAATCACCAATGCATCCATTATTTCTAGGGTCGCTTCCTTAAATATTCTGGGATGCAGAGCATCAGGTGTTGGGGATTTATTAGGCTTTAATCCCATCAATTTCCCGATAAGATTTCCTGACTAATAAGGCTTTCCTTTAGTTCCTCCTTCATGATTGACCCGCTGTTCCTAGTATTTCATGAAGATTATTTTTGTCCTCCTTAATGAAGATAGATCCAAAGTATTTATTCAACTAGTCTGCCATCTCCTTGTTGTCCACTATGAATCCACCTGGTTCTAACTACAAGGGATTTACATTTGTTTTCACTAGTCTTTTTCCCTTCATATAGTTATAGTAGGTTTTGAAGTCAGTTTTTATGTTCTTTGCAAGCTTATTTCCGTATTCTATTTTCCCTTTCCAAATTAAATGCTTTATCCTCCTCTGCTAAATTTTAAATTTCTTCCAGTCTTTGAGTTTGCTGCTTTTTCTGGTCAATTTATATGCCTTCTTTTTGGCTTTAATGCTATCCCTGATTTCCCTTGTTAGTATTGGTTAAGCCATCTTCCCTGTTTCATCTTATACCAGACAAGGATGTATGATTGTTGAAGTTCATCCATGTGGTCTTTAAATGTCTGCCATTGCCTATCCTCGGTCAATGCCTTAAGTATTCTTGGCCAGTTTATCCTAGCCAATGCATACCTCATAATCATCAAAGTTAGCTTTCTTTAAGTTCAGGAGCCTAATTTCAGATTTAATTGTGCCACTCTCTATCTCTGCTTTTCTACCACATCATAGTCACTCTTTCCCAAAGAATCTCACCCACAATGTTGCTAAATAATTTTCTCTCATTATACAATACCCAGTCTAGGATGTCTTGCTCTCCAATCGGTTTCTCAATATATTAGTCAAGGAAACCATCCTTCAAGTATTCCAGGAAATCCTCCTCCATCTCATTGCTAACAGTTTGGTTAGTCCAATCATTATGTAGATTGAAGTCACCCATAATAACTGCTGTGCTCTTACTGCATGCATCTCTAAATTCCTGTTTGGTAGATTCCCCAACATCACAACTAGTGTAGGTGATCTATACATAATTCCCATTAACGTCTTTTTCCCTTTGGTGTTCCACAGCTCCACCCTACAGATTCCACATCCTCCAGCTTACGTCCTCACATACTATTGGGTTAATCTCCTCCTTAAGCAGCAATGCTACCCCACCTCCTTTTCCTCTCTGTCTGTCTTTCCTGAAAATTGAATAATCTTGGACATTAAGTTCCCAAGCTTGGTCATCCTGGAGCCAGGTCTCTGTGATCCCAATTACATCATTTCCATTAATAACTATTTGTGCAGGTAATTCAGCCACCTAATTACACATGCTCCTCGCATTGAGACACAGAGCCTTCAGGATCATTTTTTTGACATTTATTGCCCTTTTAGAATCATTTTGGAATGTCGATCTTTTTGATTTTTGTCTTTGGCTTCTCTGCTTTCCACTTTCATTTTTCATCTTACTGTCCTTTATTTCTGTCCCCACTTTACTTCCCTCTGACTTCCTGCATTGGTTCCTGCAATATCAGTTTAAAACTACCCCAACAGCATGAGCAAACCCTCTCTCTAGGACATTGGTTCCAGTCCTGCTCAAGTTCAGACTGTCTGGTTTGTACTAGTTCCACCTCCCCAAGAATCAGGTCCAATATTGCATGAATTCAAATCCCTAACTCTTGCACCATCCTTTAAGCCATTCATTTTAGCCATCCTGCCATTCCTACTCTGGCTAACATGTGGCACTGGTAGCAATCCGAAGATTACTACCTTTGAGGTCCTACTTTTTAGTTTAACTCTGAATTTCCTTTGAAAATTCTTTGAAAGTTGCGTCACATGTAGACAAGTTGGTTAAGAAGTCATTTAGCATGTTTTCCTTCATTATTCAGACATCTGACTCTGGGAATTGGGATGTCATGCTGAGGTTGTACAGGAGCCTAATTTCAGAGCTGAAAATGTGTTGATGGAAAAGCGCAGCAGGTCAGGCAGCGTCCAAGGAACAGGAGAATCGACAGATGAAAAATGAAAGTGGAAAGCAGAGAAGCCAAAGACAAAAATCAGCCAAAGACAGCAACACATTTTCAGCTCTGATCTCCAGCATCTGCAGTCCTCACTTTCTCCTTGAAGCCTAATTTCAGAGGCCACCTTTGCAGTACTGTGTTGCCTTGCTAGAGTAAGGATGTTATTAAATTGGAGGGGGTTCAGAAAAGATTTACCAGGATGTTGCCATGACTGGAAGGTTTGAGTTAAGTTGGATAGGCTGGGAAAGTTTCACTGAAGCGTAGAAGGTTGAGGGGTGACCTTACAGAAGTTCACAAACTCATGAAGGGCTTAGATGAGGTAGATAGCAAAGGTTTAATCCCTAAGATGGGTGAATTCAAAACTAGGAGTATACTTTTGAGGTGAGAGCAGAAGTAGTGAAAAGGGACCCGTGGGGTAACATTTTTACACAGTGGGTGACTCATATATGGAATAACCTGCCAGGACAAGTGTTAGATGTGGGTACAGTTACAACATTTGAAAGACATTTGGATAGGTACACAAATAGGAAAGGTTTGAAGGGATACGAGCCAAACACAGGTAAGTCAGATTAGTTATAGTTTGGGAAACTTGGTCGGCATGGATGAGTTGGATTGAAGGATCTGTTTCCATGTTGTACCATTCCATGACTCCATGACTCGATTATCACTTCAATGATTGAGATTTCTTTCAAAAATGTTATATAGATTTTACCACTGTTTTACATTCACATGTTGGGAATAAATTTAACTTAATAATTCGTGTCGTTCCTTCGCTCACCAGGTATTTGGTTGCTTTGCCTGCTGAAAGGTGGAAGAAATCAATATAAAAAATATACAATGTCCCAGGATTCAAGACACGTGACAATTGCTCATAGGAAGTTTTAACTTCCTTGGCAATTCCTGCAGAGTCAGCTCCACTGGGACTTCCAGGTGATCCTGACATGCAGCTCCTCTTTACCCAGTAGTAAACAAGCAGGAGGCGGGAAGAACACACAAGCCTCCTGCTTGTCTACTTTGGATTCCAGCATCTGCAGTTGTCCTTCCTCTTTACCCAATAGCCATGACAGTCTTCCCTGGGAGATTCGGGACTGTTGTCCTCTAAATTCATCGTGCTCCTAGAGAGAGTGCTGTGGAGCATAGGGAATTACAAAATGGTGGCTTAACTATACTTCCAATTGGCAACAATGATTATAAGGACACTAGTGTGGGCATGCAGTTTGGCACAATCATGAATTCAAACTGTGCTTAACACTGATTTGGTGCTTGCTGATGCCATTTTAACCCTTGCCAGTCCACTTAACGCCCTACGATAATCTGGTTAGATAAACGTTCATCCAGCAGCACAAAACCCAAATCACCATTTCTTTCCCCGTAATGTAATTTACAGAGATTCCCTTTCCAGGACTTTGATCTCACTTGTCACTGTATACTGTGCGAAAGTATTGTCAGAGGACTTCGGAAAAGTTACAGCTGTCAGTCAAGACTGGTGCTGGACACCCCAATAATGGCAGTGGAGTCTGAAGGTGTCTTAACAGGAAGCCTGTGATCACTCATGAGTCACCTATAGTAACAGACCCTTGTGGGCTGGAGCACAAGTTATATATAGAGAAAGAAAGGTGTGGGCAAAGTGGAGAGGAGGAGGAATAGGAGATTATACCGAAGAAAGGGCTACTGGGAGCAGAGTCTGAGCTGGCTGCAATTCACCGAGAAGCTGGCTTACTGAACTGGGCCGCTTTCTATAACCAGATTCTCAGCAGCACAGCAAGGTGGGAATAGTGCTGCCATTGCCTTTGACACTGAAGATCACTGTGGAGCTGTGGATCCTTCCAGTTGTGAGCAGGCATATCCCAGTTTGCTATGCATCCTTGCACCAAGGTCCAGAACACCAAGACAATAGTCTTCAATGTTTTCCCTCTAATCAGGGAGGAGGAGGAATTGGTGTGTGGTTTTATATGAATAATGAGACTGGCCAGGGTTCAGAGAGGCATTGCTCATATACATGTGAAAGTCTGAGTGCTGCGCACCAATGGGCAGATGACTGTCCCAACATAGTCATGGCCAGGATTCCCTCAATATCCAGTTGGTGTGGGACTGTGCATAGACCAGAACTGAAAATGTGTTGCTGGAAAAGCGCAGCAGGTCAGGCAGCATCCAGGGAACAGGAGAATCGACGTTTCAGGCATAAGCCCTTCCTCATTCCTGAAGAAGGGCTTATGCCGAAGCGTCGATTCTCCTGTTCCCTGGATGCTGCCTGACCTGCTGTGCTTTTCCAGCAACACATTTTTAACTCTGATCTCCAGCATCTGCAGTCCTCACTTTCTCCTGTGCATAGACCAGCATCATGTAGAATGTCCACTATCGTGGCAGCAGCCATCCTCATTTCCCTCTGACCTTCACTTTCCTTATGTTCCTGGATCACTCATTGCCTCTGTTTCCATCAGTTAACTTCCCCGTTCCTTCTGCTTCTATCTCACTGTACACCTAGATGAGTGAAATTGAACACTCAGGAATTGCTAGCCTCACCGCTTATTCTCCTCACTGAGCCTTCAGTGTTTTTTCTACTGCAAAAGAAGTGACAAGTCATCAAACCAGCCCCTGCCTTAGAGCATGGCAACACAACGTGTGCTTTTTCACCTCTGTCAGTGAGTCACAGCATTAAGCACATATCTTCCCCAGGGCTAGAAGGCTCACATCCAAGTTGCACCAACCCTTTGATGTGTCATAACAGCTACATGCATACACAGTATTGACTGACTCTAATCCTCAAGAATAGCAGTATACCAATGTACATCCTTTTTATGACATTTGATTTTAATGTGAACAGAAGTTAAATAACTAGGAGAAAGTGAGGACTGCCAATGCTGGAGATCAGAGTCGAGAGTGTGGTGCTGGAAAAGCACAGCAGGTCAGGCAGCATCCAAAGAGCAGGAGAATCGATGCATAAGCCCTTCATCAGGAATGAGGCTTGTGGACGGGGCTGAGAGATAAATGGACGGGGGAGTGATGGACAGGTCGGGAGGGGGGTGCCAAGTTGGAGGCTTAGGACCAGGATAATGTGGAGTGAGGGGAAATGAGGAAGCTGTTGAAATCGACATTTATCACGTGTGGTTGCAGGGTCCCAAGACGAAATATGAGGCGTTCTTCCTCCAGGCATGGTAATGGTTTGGTGGTGAAAGAGGCCCATGTCCTTGACAGAATGGGAGGGGGAGTTGAAGTGTTCAGCCATGGGGCGATGGGGTTGGTGAGTGCGGGTGTCCCAGAAATGTTCTCTGAAACGATCAGCAAGAAGGTGTCCTGTCTCCCTGATGTAGAGGAGACCACACTGGGTTCAACAGATGCAGTAGATGACATTGGTAGAGGCACGGGTAAATTTCTGATGGATGAGGAAGGATCCATTGGGGCCTTGGACAGAGGTGAGGGGAGTGGTGTGGGTGCAGGTTTTGCACTTCCTGCGGTGGCAGGGAAAGATGCCAGGCGTGGGGTGTGGGCTGGTGGGGGGGGGTGTGGACCTGACAAGGGAGTCATGGAGGGAATGGTCTCTCGGGAATGCTGATATGTGTAGGGAGGGAAATATATCTTTGGCGATGGGGTCAGTTTCGAGGTGGCGGAGGATGATGGTTTGTATGCAGGGGTTGGTGGGGTGGAAGGTGAGGACCAGGGGGGTTCTGTCCTTGTTGCATTGGGAGGGTTGGGGTTCAAGGGCGGTGGTGCATGAAGTGGAGGAGATGAGCTGGAGGGCATCTGAGTGAAACTCATTTTTCAGGGCCATTGGGAGTAGGTGAGAGGTTAGTTAGACTTAACAATGTTATTTTTCTTCTTTTTATGTTCTCTGCCCATTGTCAGCTGCCGGGTAAGTGTGAAAACTGAACGAACTGTAGATGCCAGAAATCAGAACCAAAAATAGAAATTGCCGGAAAAGCCCAGCAGGTCTGACAGCATCTGTGGAGAGAAATCAGAGCTAATGTTCCTCAGAACTGATAGTAGCTAGGGAAAAGACTGTTTTTATACCGATGATGGGATGGGGGGAAGGGGTTATGGAGTATGTTATAGGTGAGATACGGCCCAAAGAGAGAGATGAACAGTTGGGTAAATAAGTGGATAACGAAAGAATAGCTACTAATGGTAAAGTGCCATGACATTTTATGACAAAGAGACACTCATTAAGTTTATCTCAGCAGGAGTGTGGATTAAGTCCCCGTTATTTGTGTTATTCTGATCCACACCCAAGCCTTTAAGTTTTTAGCACAGGAAACGGCCATCCAGCCGATCATGTCCACATGAGCTGATTAAACCAGCCCTATTTTAATCCCACTTTCTAGCAGCTGATCCGTAACTTCGCAGGTTCCAGCAATTGAGAAGCAGATCCAGGTTTCTTTTATAATAAGTTGACTGTTAACTGGTCCAACCAGCACTTTGCAGCATTGAAACAAGTCCAGAAAATGATCAGAAATGTTAATCAGATTGGCAAATTTAATGGCAGATGAAAACAGACTTAATGTTTCACATCAAGGAAGTTCTTCAGAACTGAAGGCAGATATAAATCCAATGGGCTTTCAGCAAGTAAGCAGTGTGGAGTAAGTGTAAGTAAGCTAGAAGGGCAGGAGAGATTAAATGACACAATGTAAAATGGTACAAAAGGCAGAGTCTGACCTCTTGAGGTGTAGTGGTGTTGCCCCTTCCTCTGGATTTGGTAGTTCAGGTTCAAATCTCACCTTCAGAGGTATGTAATAACATCTCTGAACAGACATTTAAAAGTATTTGCGAAGGGAGTGGTGAATACTTGAAGCAAAGGCACAACAGATGTATTTAGAGTGAGTATGCATGACCAATTTGTGAACCATCTGAAAAATACAATTATGAAAACTAAGATTAAGCCCGGCGCATGTAGGAACAACAGGAGAAAAGTGAAGGGGTTGCAAGAAACTGGGTTTACGATCTGAAATGGTTGAACTCAAAACTGGGAGTGTCAAAGGCCATGATGTACCTAACCAGAAGAAAAGATGCTGTTCCTTCAGTTTGTGTGAACAAGCACAGACAGAAGTATAAGGTGACAGCAAAGCGATGAATTATAATATCAAGCAATGGGGAACTTGACATCACGTGAGGAAACTGAGCAGACGTTCTGCAAAGCAACTTTCTAATCTGCAATTGTTCTCCCTGCAGAGGACCCTTCCTTGTGAGCAATGGAATTGAATGAATTAAACTGATATGAAAGAAATAAAAGCAAATCTGAGGTAGTCACTGGCGGTTCTGAAATGTTTTCCATTCTATCTCAGATCACCTTGAAAGGGGGAGGTGTCGCAAAGTTTGAGTAATGGGTGAAGCTGGCTGCTTCATGCTACTGTGCAGTCAGTGGTGCTCGCCATTAACGGAGTGCTGCTATCCAGCTCAAAAGACATTCTGCCTATCACACAAATGAATAGATTTAGATTTAGATTTAGATTTTATTGTCATGTGTACTCAAATACAGTGAAAAGTATACAAAGTGACCATTCTCTGAATCATGCATTTTTTTTATTTCAAAAATATACCTTATTCATAAAATACTTTGATGATCTGTACAACTGGACATGCCATACATATGTAAACATTCCATTTGTTTGCATACCGAAAACAGTAATCATTCCTATTTACAGGTCTGTACGATTACATTTTCAGCGGAGGCGTCGGCAAATCCCAAATGACTACGTGGGCCCCCTGTTCTTCTTAGGCAGGCAGATGTTACACGGTGGTCTTTCCCCACCGCGCCTTGGCGGCAGCTGCCCAAAGCTTCAGCACGTCCCTCAACACGTAGTCCTGGACCATGGAATGTGCCAGTCTGCAACACTCAGTCGGGGTCAACTCCTTCAGCTGGAAGATCAGCAGGTTTCGGACCACCCAGAGAGCGTCCTTCACCGAGTTGATGATCCTCCAGGCACAGTTGATGTTCGTCTCGGTGTGCGTCCCGGGGAACAGACCGTAGAGCACGGAGTCCCGCGTCACGGCGCTGCTCGGGACAGGATCTGCCCTCTCCTTTTCCCGAAGGGTCTCAAGGACACTACGTGCTGACCACTTCCTGATGGACTTGTGGAAAAAGGTGTTTTTCTTCATAAAGTTCTCCACGAAGGACAGGTGATACGGAACGGTCCAACTACTCGGAGCGTTCCGCGGCAGCGAGGCCAGGCCCATCCTTCGCAACACCGGGGACAGATAGAACCTCAGTACGCAGTGACACTTGGTGTTTGCGTACCGGGGATCCACGCACAGCTTGATGCAGCCACACACAAAGGTGGCCATGAAGGTGAGGGTGGCATTGGGTGTATTTTTTCCCCCGTTGGCCAGATGTTTGTATAGCGAGTCCCTTCGGACCCGGTCCATCTTTGACCTCCATATAAACGGGTGACTGCAGCGGCACAGGTTCTGGGAATAGGCCAGACCTGTGCCACGTATAATAGCAATGACAGTGCCTCACACCTGATGACCAAGTTTGTTCCCGTGATGGAGAGCGACCGTAGCTTCCATCTGCCCAGTTTCTGCCTTACTTTGCTGATACACTCCTCCCAAGACTTGATGCCCCAGCTCCCCCGAACCAAATACCCAGCACCTTCAGGTGGTCGATCCTGACGGTGAAGGGGATCGGGAATTGGTCGGCCCAGTTCCCGAAGAGCATGGCCTCGCTCTTGCCTCGGTTTACCTTGGCCCCCTAGGCCCGTTCGAACTGGTCACATATGCACATGAGTCTGCGCACGGACAGCGGATCCGAGCAGAAAACGGCGACAGGGAGGCCTTAACCTGGAGGCTCCCACTGCCAGAAATAGTCACCCCTCTCAGGCTCGCATCCTTCCTGATGGACTCGGCAAATGGCTCTATGCAGCACACACACAAGGCAGGAGAGAGAGAGGGAAGCCCTGCCTGACTCCAGATCTGACTGGGAAGCTCTCTGATTCCCACCCATTGATTGAGACTGCACTGACAATGTTGGTGTAGAGCAGTCAGATCCAATTGCAGATTTCCTCCCCAAAGCCCATTTTGGAGAGAACATCTCTCATATACGTGTGTGATATCCTGTCAAAGGCTTTCTCCTGGTCCAGGTGTCCAACCCCCTGTCCTGCATGTAGATGATCGTATCCCTGAGGAGTGCGAGACTCTCAGCGATCTTCCTGCCCGGTAAAGCACAGGTTTGGTCAGGGTGAATCACCGACCCCAGAGCAGACCTGACCCGGTTGGCGATTACCTTTGACAGAATTTTGTAATCTGCATTCAACAGTGAGATTGGTCTCCAATTTTTGAGTTCCTCCCTCTCCCCCTTCGAAACAGGCCATTTGACCCAACAGGTCCACACCGACCCTATGAAGAGTAACCCATCCATTTCCCTACACTCTACACTTCTCCTGACTAATGCACCAAACCTACACATCCGTGAACACTATGAGCAATTTAGCGTGGCCAATTCATCTAATCTGCTCGTGTTCGGATTGTGGGAGTAAACCGGAGCACCTGGAGGAAACCCACGCAGACACGGGGAGAGCGTACAAACTCCACACAGACAGTCGCCTGAGGCTGGAATCGAACCGAGAACCCTGGTGCTGTGAGCCACTGAGCCTTAGTGTACAAAAGACAGCATTAAAAGGAGAAGCAGAAATAAAGGAAAAACAACTAAAAGAAAGGGAAATGCCTTGATCCTTCCCGCGGCCTCCAGCATGAGTCCTCACAGCCAGAAAAGCAAAATCACAAAGTCTCCACTGTCAGACTTCAGACACTCACATGTCCCAAGACCCCGCACTCTGCTGCAGCCTGAAAGCCACTGCCTTCGCTGTCAGGTACCCGGGCCCAGCCATCACCTGGAGCCCCTGGATCCATCTCACAATTCTTCAGTCCCATCTTGCTTCCACCGATGTTGTCACCCCCACCACGAGTCCGCAGAAGCTGCCAAGTCCTTGAGCTCAAACCGAATGCTGGGACTGCCATTTCAGTAAAGGAACCAGCCACTGCCGACCCCTCCCTGGGAAGAAACTGCTCCTGCCACTGCCGACAATCCAGGAAGGAACTGCTCCCCGCACTGCTGACACCCTGGGAAGAGCACCAATGCTGCTGCTGCTGATCACCGGGAAGGGGACCAATGTCACCGAAAAGGGGAACAAAAAAAGAAGAAAATAAAGACCAAAGGTAAAAGAAAGAGAGAGAAAAGAAAGGCAGACAGAAGACAGACGAGTTCTGAACTCAGGACCTGGGCACATGCTACCATCTTATGTGGCGTATGATCTTCAGTGGGAGAAAGTGAGGACTGCGGATGCTGGAGTTCAGAGTTGAAAAGCATGGTGTTGGAACAACACAGCCGGTCAGGCAGCATCCGAGGAGTAGGAGAGTCGACGTTTTGAGCATAAACCTTTCATCAGGAAGGTGGGGTGGGGCAAGGGGGCTGAGAGATAAATGGGAGGAGGGTGGGGCTGGTGGGAAGGTAGCTGGGAATGTGATAGGTAGATGAAGGTGGAGGTAAAGAAATGAGAGGCGGCTGGAGCAAATAGGTGGGAAGGAAGATGGACAGGTAGGATAGTTCAAGAGGGTGGTGCCAAGTTGGAGGGTTAGATCTGGGATAAGGTGGGAGGGAGGGGAAATGAGGAAACTGGTGAAACCCACATTGATCCCATGTGGTTGGAGAGTCCCAAGGTGGAAGATGAGGCGTTCTTCCTCCAGGCATCAGGTGGTGAGGGTATGATGGTGGAGGAGGCCCAGGACCTGCAGAGTGGGAAAAAGAGTTAAAGTGTTCGGCTGGGAGCTGGTGGGGTTGTTTCATGTGAGTGTCCCAGAGATGTTCCCTCAAGCATTCCGCAAGTAGACACCCTGTCTCCCCAATGTAGAGGAGAACACATTGGAAGCAACGCATACAGTAGATGACGTGTGTGGAAGTGCAGGTAAATGTGGATGCCTTGGACAGAGGTAAGGATGGAGGTGTGGGTGCAAGAATTGCAAAAAAAGCAGCAAAAAGAAACTTGCAATTGCAAAATCTCTACCAAGACATGCAGGTCCTGGGCCTCCTCCATTGCTATAACCTATCCTACTTTTCCTACCTGTCCATCTTCCTTCCCACCTATCCGTTCCACCCTCCACTCCGATCTAACACCTTAACCCCCTACTTCATCCACCTATCGCATTTCCCCGAGTCCCACCTCCTCGCATTTATCTGTCATCCCCCTTGGGCCACTCTCTCATTCCTAATGAAAGTTTATGCTTGAAACATCGATTCTCCTGCTTCTCGGATGCTGCCTGACCAGCTGTGCATTTCCAGCGCCACACTCTTCGAATTTGAATTTCAGTGCCAGTGTCATACCAAGTATGTGCCCTAAGGATGGGTGAACAGCATTAAACAGGCTATGCCTTTAGCTGTTCACAATAAGCAAGGTACTGATTGTACTCAATCAGCTTGCGTTTGGGTAATTGAAGCTCAACACATATCATTGTGAGGCACCACTGGTCACGTCCTGCCAATTTGGGAATCTACCCATTATCTCTACTTTCTGTCACCTGCCACAACATGGTGTCTAACATTAGGTATCATTCCACAATTGGAAGCATTTGCTGGACATTACTGACTGTGTGAACAAACACGCCCACAACCAAGTTAGCAAAGTCACTTGGATTCACAGTACACCTGTGTGCATTGGAAGCCATATATATTAATACCACAATTGGAATATGAGAAACAAGCTTTGACCCCTTAGCTGAAGGAAGATATACTGGTATTCAAGGCAGTGCTCAGAAGATTCACTTGGCTGATAACAGGAATGGAGAGATTGTGTTATGAGGTGAGGTTGACCAGTTTGTGCCAGTACTCATTTGAGTACAGAAGGATGGGAGATGACTTTATTGAAACAGACCCTTACAGGACTGGACTGAATAGCAGTGGAAAAATTGTTTAACCTTGTGGGAGAGTCCAGGACAATGGGTTATCATTTTGGAATAAGGGGTCACATATTTAAGACAGAGATAAGCCTATAAAACTATAAGAAATAGGAATAGAGATAGGTCATTTGCCTCTCAAGCCTGCTCTGCTATTTGGTAGGATCATGGCAGATCTGACATTCCTCATATCCACTTTAATGCCCATTCCCCATAACCTTTTCAGAAGGGCAAAAGATGAAAACCAGGGAATTTCAGACCATCTAGCCCAGGGGTGGGGAACCTGTGGACTTCTAGGCTAATGTGTGTGGTCTTTGAATGAATCCAAATCTTGCAGAACAAATCTTTTATTTTTTATTAATTGTTTTTCATCCTTTATTATTTTTATTTTAATCTTAAAATGAATGCATTTAAAATACCAGAGAATAAAAGAAAATTCAACAAAATAATCCTCACAGACTGACCGCCACAATTAAAAGATTGGTAAGTCATAAAGGCTTTTTCGTGAATTTTGAAGAATATATAATTGAAGTTTCTTGGATGCGGCCTTATTAGATTACAACTAACATAATACGGCCTTCCAACATGAAAAGGCTTTCCCCACCTCTGATCTAGCCCAATATCTATGGTAGCTCAATTGTTGAAGTTTATAGCTGAAAATGTGTTGCTGGAAAAGCGCAGCAGGTCAGGCAGCATCAAAGGAGCAGGAGAATCGACGTTTCAGGCATGAGCCCTTCTTCAGGAATCTGCTCCTGCTCCTTTGATGCTGCCTGACCTGCTGCGCTTTTCCAGCAACACATTTTCAGCTCTGATCTCCAGCATCTGCAGTCCTCACTTTCTCCTGTTGGAGTTTATAATCAAGGATGTAGTCATTGAATGCCTCTCAAATTTTCAGTTGTTGGGGAGATCTCGGTGAATAGATTTGATATGCCTGACAAACCTCTTTTTTGAGCAGGTGTCTAAGGTAGCAGTCAGAAGAATGTTGTTTATATGGAGTTGCAGAGGCATTCAGTAAAGTCCCACATAAGGGACTGTTAACTAATGTAAAAGCCCATGGAATTGAGGGTACATTACTGATGTGGCTGGGACATTGATTGGCAGCTGACAGAAAGTAGGAATACTGGGTAGGTACCCAAATTGGCAGGATGGCACCAATGACATGTGCTGAGCTTCAATTATTCATATTATTCATTAACAACTTGGATATGGTATAGAAAGTTGTACACACAAATTTGCTGATGACACAAAGTTAGGTGGTATTGGAGACAGTGTTGATGATAGTGTAAAATTACAAAGGAATATTGACAGACTAAGTGAATGGGCAAAACTGTGGCTGACGGAGTTCAATGTAAGCAAGTGTGAGGTTATCCGTTTTAGACTGAAAACAAATAGATCAAGGTAGTTTCTAGATGGTATGAAGTTAAATATAGGGGATATTCAAAAGGACTTGGGAGTCAGGCACAGGGATCTTTAATATGAAATAATCAAGAAATCTAATGTTATGCTGACCTATAGAGAGGATTAGAGTACAAGGAATGCAGAAGTTATGCTGCAGTATTGCAAAACTCTTGTAGGCGCCAGGTGGAGTACTGTGAGCGGATCTGGGCACCACACCTTCAGAAGGATAGATTAGCCTTGGAGGGATACAACACAGGTTGACAAGAGTGATTCACGGGTTAGGTTATGAGGAGTAATTATATGAATTAGGTCTTTATGTTTTTGAATTCACTGCTGCCTCACAGCGCCAGAGACCCGGGTTCAATTCCCGACTCAGGCAACTGTCTGTGTGGAGTTTGCACGTTCTCCCCGTGTCTGCGTGGGTTTCCTCCGGGTGCTCCGGTTTCTCCCACAGTGCAGGTTAGGTGAATTGGCCATGCTAAATCGCCCCTAGTGTTAGGTATAGGGGAATGGGTCTGGGTGGGTTGCGCTTCGGTGGGTCAGTGTGGACTTGTTGGGCCAAAGGGCCTGTTTCCACACTGTAAGTAATCTAAGTTAAGGGGTGATTTGATCAAAGTCTTCAAAGTATTACCAGGTGAATAAAGGTAAACTATTTCCACTGGTTGGGGATTCTAGCATTGAGTGCACAGTTTCAGAATTAGGGGTAGGATGTTACACAAGAAGGATGGTAGAAATTTGGAACTCTCTTCCACAAACATCAGTGGATGCAGGATCAATTGTTAGTTTTAATCGGAGGGGGATATTAGTTTTCAAAGCAAAGGTATTAAGAGATATGGAGTTATGCCACAGATCAGCCATGGTTAGCACTGCTGCCTCACACCACCAGGGATTTGGGTTTGATTCCATCCTCAAGCGACTGTCTGTGTGGAGTTTGCATATACTCCTTCGTGTCTGTGTGGATTTCCTCCAGCTCTGGTTTCCTCCCACAGTCCAAAGATGTGCAGGTTAGATGGATTAGCTGTGCTAAATTGCCCCGTAGTACCCAGGAATGTGTAGGCTGGGTGGATTAGTCAGGGCAAATTCAGAGGTACAAGAGGGTTTGGTGAAGGTCTAGGTGGGATGTTCAGTGGAGGGTTGGTAAGGAGTCAACAGGCTGAATGGCCTGCTTTCACACTGTAGGGATTCTAAGATCTCATTAAATGATGGAGGAGGTTTGAGGGGCTGAATGGCCTACTCTTGTTGTAATGTTCCTAAAGTCATCTCAAATCAATTTGACAATACACTTTTTGACAGAATGATGGAGCGTTTAAAGATTAAAATAATACAAAATATAAAGAAAGTAATCTTGATGTTGCCATCACTTTCTGCGGGTGCGGTTGCAACATAATGTTTTTGGACTCTCTGTGACATTGTGCAATGACAGATTTCCTGAAATGTTTGAATTTTGAATTCCACATTCCTATCTGGTGGGCGGCACGGTGGCACAGTGGTTAGCACTGCTGCCTCACAACGCTAGAGACCCGGGTTCAATTCCCGCCTCAGGCGACTGACTGTGTGGAGTTTGCACGTTCTCCCCGTGTCTGCGTGGGTTTCCTCCGGGTGCTCCGGTTTCCTCCCACAGTCCAAAGATGTGCGGGTCAGGTGAATTGGCCATGCTAAATTGCCCGTAGTGTTAGGTTAAAGGGGTAAATGTAGGGGTATGGGTGGGTTGCGCTTCGGCGGGTCGGTGTGGACTTGTTGGGCCGAAGGGCCTGTTTCCACACTGTAATGTAATGTAATCTAATCTAATCTAATCTACCCCTCAATAACTAATGATCCCTTGCCGCTTACCAGCATCCTGAAAAATTCAATGACCCCACCTTCATATGATGAAGTTAGTTCCAAAGTCACGCAACCCTCTAAAAGAAATGAAACTCCTCCATCTTTATTTATTTAACCTATTTTTATAATCAGCCTGTTCAGTAATGTTATTACTCACCTCTGGAGCTAGTAGCAGTTGAGTCTGGGCCTCCTGGTCCAGGAATAGGGACTCTAACTCTGTGCCACAAAAGGATCCGTAAATACTTTCATCTTGTCCTGAAGTTAAAACAACTATCGCAAATCAGAAAATTGCAGTTTAATGCTGGGGCCTTCAATGGTCAATAGCAATGAATTTTGAGGTGACCTTCCAGTTTCAGCTGCTTTTGGTTACAAGGCAGTGAGAAGCCCAGAGAACTACAATCAACATCATGTGCATTTTCTGGCTGTTTTAAATTAGTTGAAGAAACTCTCGGAAATTCACGAGCATGTATCACACAAGTCCCACATTCTCTTCTGAACACTCAACTGTTAATAGTGAAGCTGAAATGTAAAGGTGCCTTCGCAACATGTATCAATAATTTGGATGTGGAGACCAAACATAATATTTCCAGATTTCCAATAAGACCATAAGACATAGAAGTGGAAGTAAGGCCATTCGGCCCATCGAGTCCACTCCACCATTTAATCATGGCTGATGGGCATTTCAACTCCACTTACCCGCATTCTCCCCGTAGCCCTTAATTCCTTGTGACATCAAGAATTTATCAACCTCTGGCTTGAAGACATTAGCGTCCTGGCCTCCACTGCACTCCGCGGCAATGAATTCTACAGGCCCACCACTCCCTGGCTGAAGAAATGTCTCTGCATTTCTGTTCTGAATTACCCCCCTCTAATTCCAAGGCTGTGCCCACGGGTCCTAGTCTCCTCGCCTAACGGAAACAATTTCCTAG